>NW_020223310.1:159-4504 GCF_003070985.1 Temnothorax curvispinosus | reverse complement strand
GACAAAAGATATTCAGGAGAAACATTACACGAAAACGTGACGCTGTATCTCGCACTAGTGTCATCGTAAAAAAGAAAATGATACGATAGCGCGCATTTTGTTTCGAATTTCACGCGATATTGCTGCTGACATGTAGATGGACAAAGTATACTTTCAAGATCTCGCTACACTATTGTACATACATTGCATCGAATTTCAAAAGTTATTTGTTATCCGCGAACGTTAAAACATTTAACAATTTAACAATTAATATTTCCTCCCTTTGTCAATTTATGCACTGATTTATAATGAATTTTAATGAAATTTTCAACTAGAATTTTCAATGATTATCCGACGTTAAAAATTTCGATGATATCCGACGTTAAAAATTTTCAGGTTACCTTTTAGCTGAAAACTCATTATTTTCTGAATTACACATTACATTGAAGTATGCCAGACAGGGTTATTTAACATTAAATGTTAAGCTAGATCTGAACTAAAATTTTTTATAGTTTATTAAATTTTTTATCGGTAATTAATGCTGATGGAATTTTAAATTATGGTCCAGTTATCGAGATATGAAAAAAATTCGGAACATTTTCAGCGTAGTACTGACGTTCAATACGTTTTACATGCAAATAATACTGTAAAGCGTTTCCGTGAATTTCAAGACGGTTTTGTACATTTTCGCGTGCGGAAATTAACCGGCGCGTTTTTCGCGTCTCGATAATCCGTTGGGATTCCCGATAATGCTGCAGCACGTGCTTTTCGATATCGAATCCATATCGAGTGCATGTTCGTTTCTATTTCGGCGATATATAATTCGTTTCATACGTTTATCACGCATAACCGTACTTCATGTTACGTCACGGTGCTGAAATCGATATTTAATACGAGCGGAAGAATGTATATGCGATTAATACGAAAATCCTGGAAAGGAAAGAACACCTGTGATAAATGTCGCGGCATCGATCCATCGAAACTGTTAAAATTGCGGAATATGAGACGGAAAATTGAGGCAGGAGATCGTCTATATCCAATAAAAATTGTACAACATTTTTAAGTATAGCCGATTAATTTTGAATTAATCTATCTCGGGAAACAGAAAGATGAGGATGAGGTTATCCAGATTATTATCGAATGATGAAAATTCAGAATAAAAATAATCATGATCGACGACAACTTCTGATTCACCCTGTACATCTCGCGAGGGATAACAACGCGAACCGCCGCGGGATAAATTCGCAGCCGGTTTCGACCGCCGTTATATGCGCAAAGTATCACTCGATAACTATAAACGGGAACTGACATTAATGATATCTCTCTCTCTCTCTCTCTCTCTCTCTCTCTCTCTCTCTTTCTTTTTCTCTTTTGTTTGTATTGCAGTAAAATTGCCGCGTACCAAATTATATGCTTTTCATGACGGTGTTTTACGACCATCGCAGCCTGCCGTATAGCAATAGAGACACGCAGTACAGTGCAGCAGGTGCTCTTCGATGTCGCGAGATGATATCGAGGGGAACCTGTCTGTCTCCCTTCACAATGGGACGCATTAATCTACCGGCACTGCCGGCTCCATATATCTTGTTACCTAATGCACATAGAATATTGTTTTTCACAATCCACGTCCCACGTCTCACAAATACAATGATATCATCTATTTTATAACAAAAATGAAAATGATGAAAGTAATATCACTTTTTAGTAGTGCATCAGTTTGTCGTTTTTTTTTAATCATCAAGATGAAATTCTAGAAAATTTTATAACGTTCTATATATGCTTATTCATTATTTGTCTTAATATTTTATATAATGTTACATATAATGTTACATGTAATGAAGCTGATTTTAACCGTAAAGTAAATTAAATTTTGTGTATACGTACAATTAGATTTTGTGTTAATAAATGTCAAGTATTAATTTGCTAATTTAATAAATCGTTGAAATTGTTGATGAGGCATCTTTCGATAGCGTTTATTAAAATGTATGAGACCGTCAATTCGTGAATATGTGACCATTAGCCAGAGCAGAGCAGCGATCTCATAATCAGTTTGACAGGAATATCGATAAGTGATATTAATCATTATTAACGTGTGATCTATTACGGAATTTACTATTAGTGACTACCTGTCACTATGATATTAAATTAATTGTTGACAATTAGCGTCGTGATAAGTCTAGCGATAAATTAATTAAAAGCGATGAGTAAATAACAATTTCAGTAAAATTAATTTAACGTTGAATGTTGCCGTTTTGCTTTTATGCTTCTTTGGATGTTTAGAATCTGCCAAGAATATAACTTATTTTTCATACACGTCCAACGTGATGGATGAATAATACTGATGGATTTGTGCTCACGTTGCAAAGCTTTTACACAACGTGTCTCAAAGCTTTCAGTTACTATATTAATATTAACGGTCAAGCAAAAATAAAAATTAATTATTTAAAATTTATGAAAAAGTATTCACACACATGTATGTATACATATAAATGTACATACGTCTATAAGAACAATAATATTACTTGAGAATGATAACTATTAAATAAAATTGTTTCATATATTGTTGCACATAGTATAGTTTGCTAATGCGATATATATATATGTATATTTATTATAAATAATTATGTAACAATATTATACATTACATTACATATTATATAACATTTCATATGATATTCTACGGGGGCGGGGAAGGAAAATGTTTATATTGTTCGACAGCAATGCATCGTCAATGGGATGTATTAAACTCAACGTATGCAGATGTATAGAACATCATTTGTCGTGCAAACACGAGGCATATTATTTGGCAAATTCAGTAGCCCGCTAATCAAAGCGTTGTGTCCAATGAGTAACGCGCAAATTCGGTTGAACAACGACAAACAATTCGGTCTGTGAGGAGAATCATCAACTTCTGGCTACAGGTCTCATTGCAGCGCATCTGCCCCATGAATTAATCCTTTATTGACATGACGTACTTTTATTGGCGTTAATGCAATAGCACGTTAGGCGTATCGCCGTGGGAGAACAATTGGCGATAATTAATATTCTCAGATCGTAACTGCTATCGCTGTTACCATTATTCGTTAAGATTACGGATTTTCGATTGTTAATAAAGAATTCGGTAGAATTTCAAGCTCCCTAATTTATCAAACTGACGCATTCAAAATTTAATAAATTAACCGCATTCAAAGTTCTGTAAATTAAGATTATACTTTGATGTAAAGAAAATGTTTATACAATTTGTCGATTATGTTTTATTCGCGGGTCTCTAAATTATTTGTCCCTTTATTAATTTTGCGTGGAAAAAGAGGTTGAAATTTCGCTCGCGTTACATTTTTCGAAAAAGGTAATTAAGTTCTTTCATTATTCTGTTCCAATTCGTTGCATACACGGGACACGTGTGGTATGAATGCACACGTGAATAAACGAGAATTGCATTTCGCGAGGTGCGTTAAGCGTCGCTTAATTAACGCTCCCTCGAAATGAAATTTAATCGTGTCCTTGCGGCTGTTTCAGCTGCTCTCTCAGAACAATATCGGCGTATGCGCGTGCCGATTTACCGTTTTGCGGGAACAGGCGAGAGGGCTCGTGCAGAGAGAGAGTCGCTTTTGGAGAGTCGAGCCGCCCTTCCGCTTTTAATGCGTATATATATCGCGGGATACTGCTGCTGCTGCTTGCGCGTTTGTTCCGCATCGTTGTGCGTAAACGCCTCTAGCGACGTGCATTAGCGTTTCGCCGATATTTGGCAAGGGAGAAGTGATTAATTAACGCGGGAACCGTAAATCCCGACTGGTTTGATCGTTGAGAGAAGACACAACTCAAATATGGCGAGTGCTTCCCATGTTTGCGGATCTTCTAACGCTCTCCCTCTCTGTCTTTCTTTCTCCATAGTTTCTCTCGTAGTATACGTTACGAGAATACGTAATACATAATATGCGATATGGAATTTGTATGATATTCTCAACACTGTTAATTTTTTTTGTAATTTACAATTTTAGTGTACACATCTAATTATTGCTCCTTATTTCGATTTCTGACTTGCCGAAATGACCATTGCGAAGCGTATCGTTGATCACAATTTAATTAATGCGAATTGCCGGAGCTAGTAAATTCTTTGCGAGAGCTTTCCCGTCGCGTTACAAATTCGCAACGACATCACCGTAACCCTTGCAGCAATTTATTACGTCGCCAGGTAAGCTAAATTACAACCGACGACGGTTCATTAATTATCGACAGCGCGGTCGTTCTCAAGGTCGACATAATTGATCGCGACTGTCTCGGGAAGTCTATTAAATTGCTTCGAGAAATGGAGAAGCTGCGCCGGCATATCGAAACGTCTTTTCCCGTTATTCAGCGAAATACGTCT
>NW_020223309.1:0-1190 GCF_003070985.1 Temnothorax curvispinosus | reverse complement strand
GAATATTGGAACGCAGCCCAAATTATGGAAATCTGTCAATGTATGTACATAATTCATATATAAAATTCTTTATTTACAGTTTTAAAACTATGCAAATATTAATCATAAGAAGGTTAGGGGATTGAGATGGTTATATTTTAACATTTTAAAGTAATGTAATAATGGACTACAAATGTAGTTTGTAAACTAATGATAAACAAACATATTTAATATAATCGACTTAACTGACAAGTAATTGGCAATTGAATACAGCCAATTAGGTAGCAGTTTGTAATTAAAAATTATTTATATTACATCAACGGGGGGGGGGGGACCAAAATCTTTGGTCGGAAATGTCTTTCTTGACAGTGAAGTCGATTATAATAAATATATTAATGTAATAATGCTTCTTTCAGACAATCAAAAAGGCAAGGGCGTGCCACGCAAAGGCAAATTGAAGCAATGGTAGCATATTTTGAGCGGAATCCACATGTTGCCTCAGGAAAATTTACCACACTACATGGTAATGAAAATTTGAGAGGTAGCTGGGAGGAGTTAGCTCAAGATCTAAATATGTTGTCAAACAAGGGAAAAGGAAAAGATGTAAAGTCCTGGAAGACTGTAAGTATGTGATATATTGATAGCATTTTTATATTTGAATAGTAATAAAGTTTTTTTATAGACATGGAGAGATTTGAAATCAAAAGTTTCTGAGAAAATACAAAAACTAAGAAAAGAAAGAAGAATGACAGGAAATAATCCAATAAATATTAAATTATCTGAATTAGATAAACGCGAGTACTAGGAATTATAGGAAAAGACTATGTCAAAGGATTGTGCAATGTACCTGACAGTTTTCCTGAAGAGTGTACTGTAAGTGAACTAAGATAAAAACATGCACTGCACCGAGGAGATTTTAGATTAGGGAAATGCTAATATTATCTTGTTTTGTTTTTGTCATATGACAAAGGTTTTGAATATGTTAATTTGCCTTTGGGTAGAAAAGCTTTGTAGAGAAGTCTATAAAAATAGTCAATTAAATCTTTGTCATATGAAAACAGAACGTTACAATTATAATGGATATGGTTGTTCATATTATATAAATATTTATGTTTAGACAAAACATGAATATATATATATATATATATATATATATATATATACACATATGTATGTACACACGCACGTACACAAACATATTTTATGCTTTT
>NW_020223308.1:460-1251 GCF_003070985.1 Temnothorax curvispinosus | reverse complement strand
GCGGCGATCGCGGTCCACGGTCCCTCTATCACACGACGTCCCATCCAACCCGCCGGACCCGCCTGCTCTACTTTCGTTCTTTGGCAGGTATCACACGTCCGAAGGTACCTGGTTACGTCTCTAAACATGTTTGGCCAGTAATACGCGACCGCCAGGCGTTGATACGTCTTTTCAATACCCAGGTGTCCAGCCTGAGGGGCGTCATGCGATTCTTTCAAAGCCTGTCCACGCTGTTCTCGCGGCAACACTAACTTCCATCTATCGAGGTCCTCTACTATTTCGGAAATGACCGGTCTCGGCCGCAAAAAATACAACTGACCGTCGACGATTCTCCAATGCGCGAATCTCTTAGGCGCGGTAATTACTTCCTGGAATCGTTTCCTATACCAGAGGTCGGAGGTATCTATGCATTCCGGCACTTCCACAACGGCATTCACGAGTTCCTCCTCCCCCTTCTCGTACATGCGTGACAACGCGTCGGGCACGTGATGCAGGGCCCCCTTTCTATATTCGACCGTGTAATCGTATTCTAACAGTTCTAGAGCCCATCGAGCCAACCGACCCGTCGGGTTCTTAAGGTTATGAAGCCATCTCAAACTACTATGGTCGGTGACCACCGTAAACGCATATCCCTCCAAATACGGTCGAAATTTTTGGATGGCCCAAACGACGGCCAAGCATTCCTGCTCTGTCACCGAATACCTCGTCTCTGTGTCGGATAAGACGCGACTGGCATATGCGATTACGCGCTCTTCACCCTCTAATCTCTGCGTCAATACGGCCCCTAAACC
>NW_020223308.1:0-360 GCF_003070985.1 Temnothorax curvispinosus | reverse complement strand
CTCCTCGAAATTCGGGCACGTCAAAACGGGGGCAGACATCAAGCTTTTGCGGATACTCTCGAAGGCGCGATTCTGCTCATCCCCCCATTCCCAGCGCCTGCCTTTTTTCAAAAGGCGGTTCAACGGTTCGCTAAGGGTGGCAAACTGGGGTATGAATCTACGATACCAAGACGACATTCCCAAAAAGCGACGCAATTGACGAAGGCTTCGGGGAGCCGGATATTCCATTATGGGCTTCGTTTTCTCGGGATCGACCGATAAGCCCCCCTTTTCCACGACAAATCCCAGGTAACGAACTTGCGAACGGCAAAACTCGCATTTCTCCATATTGATTGTTAGGCCGGCTTTCGTGATTTTATC
>NW_020223307.1:0-2927 GCF_003070985.1 Temnothorax curvispinosus | reverse complement strand
CCAGGTTAGGGATTGGAAAGTTTCGTGATGAATTCCATTGAATACCATTGATTCCGTTAACGAAATGAATACCATTAAACGCCAAACTAGGAATTAAAAATTTCCGTATTGAATTCCATTGAATTCCGTCTATATTCTGACAATAAAATGAATACCATTGAATGCCAGGATAGGGATTGAAAAGTGTCCGTGTTGAACTCTGTGGCGGTACGCGCCAACAATAGTACACGCCCGCGCGGTATCTGCATTACCGGCATTTCGCGTCGACGCCGCTAGACGTCGCATCGCCGGGGCATCTTCTCGAGCCCAGCAAACAAAAAAAGATTGAAAAGAATTAAAACGGGATTGCCAGGAATTCAATTAAGGACTTTCCGAATTCCATTCTGTCCAAAAAAGGGATTGAAATAGTTTCAATATCATGGAATTCCTTATTTTGGAAAGAATTTGTCTTTTTTGAATCCCATCCAATTCCGACACAAAAATATTATACCACTGAATGCCAGGTTAGGGATTGGAAAGTTTCGTGATGAATTCCATTGAATACCATTGATTCCATTAACGAAATGAATACCATTGAATGCCAAACTAGAAATTAAAAATTTCCGTATTGAATTCCATTGAATTCCGTCTATTCTGACAATAAAATGAATACCATTGAATGCCAGGATAGGGATTAAAAAGTGTCCGTGTTGAACTCTGTGGCGGTACGCGCCACCAATAGTACACGCCCGCGCGGTATCTGCATTACCGGCAGTTCGCGTCGACGCTGCTGGGCGTCGCATCGCCGGGGCATCTTCTCGAGTTCAAAGTTTCGTCTCGACCGCTATGTAAAGGGACCCCCTACGGTGCCTGACAGATCTTACAAATCTCATTTTCGGGCTAATTGCCCGTCGGCAGTAGTGCGTGTAATGCCCTTAGGCATACACAAAAGCTCACCGACGAACAACGGCGCTTGGTCGCCCAACGGAGGCGCGAGACGTTTTCTAAACCATCTAATGCCATGCAATTTCATAACCTTTACGGATTCCATAGGATTGGATGGAATTGAAATTTTTCTTTTTTGGATTCCATGGGATTGGACCATCTCATTTCGAATCCCATCTAATTTCATCTAATTCCGCCAAAAAAGGGATTCAAAAGTATTAAAAAATTTCAATATCTTTTAATCCTTTTGCGTTTGCTGGGAGTTCAAAGTTTCGTCTCGACCGCTATGTAAAGAGACCCCCTACGGTGCCTGACAGATCTTACAAATCTCATTTTCGGGCTAATTGCCCGTCGGCAGTAGTGCGTGTAATGACCTTATAGGCATACACAAAAGCTCACCGACGAACAACGGCGCTTGGTCGCCCAACGGAGGCGCGAGACGTTTCCTAAACCATATCTAATGCCATGCAATTCCATAACCTTTACGGATTCCATAGGATTGGATGGAATTAAAAATTTCTTTTTTTGGATCCCATGGGATTGGACCATCTCATTTCGAATCCCATCTAATTTCATCTAATTCCGCCAAAAAAGGGATTCAAAGGTATTAAAAAATTTTAATATTTTTTAATCCTTTTGCGTTTGCTGGGAGTGATCAATTACGCAATAGGAGATAGAAAAGCTTGGGAAATAGTGACAAGATTACAGGTGGGGTGTGAGGTAGATTCGGATCACAAATCAGTAGCAGTATGGTTGAACAAAGGGGGTGGTGGTGAGAGAAGAGGGACAATAGCGGAGGAAGAGAGGTGGGTGGAAAAGACGGATTAGTCGGAAGAGGCAAAAAAAGAAGTTTTGAAGAAGGACGGAGGAGGTAGAAATAGGTAGGAGGCAATAGATAAAGAGGTCGAAAAGTTGACAAAAAGAATTAAGATATGGAAGTAAGGGTGAGAAGAGTAAAAAAAAAGGCAGAAGAAAAAGGAGTATGGTGGGATGGGGACTGTAGGAAGAAGAGGGAGGAGATAAAAAAATTATTAAAAGACTGGAAAAGAGGAAGAAAACACAAAGAAGATCATAAGAGAAGAAAGGAGTATAAGGAAAAGTGTGAGGAAAAAGGAAGAAAAAAGAGAAATCTGCTGAAAGAGGCAAGAGAGGCGAGAACAGAGAAGCAGGTGTGGGAAGTAATAAACAAGGAAAGGAGAAGAAGGGTAGAAATTAATTGGGAGATAACATTAGAGGAGTGGGATAAATACTTTAGGGAGATTTTAGAAGGAACGGAATACAAGCGAAGGCTAGGAGAAGGAGAGGAGGGAAAGCAGGGGTCGGAGGGGGAAGTAGAGAAAGAGAAGGAGATAGGATGGGAGGAAGTAGAGAGAGTGCTAAAAGGGCTAAAAAAAGGTAAAGCGGCGGAAGAGAACAAGATAGAAAATAAAGTGTGGAGTTATGGGGGAAGTGGTTTAAGAAAGGCGTTATGGGAGAGTATGGAAAGAAGAGGGTTTTCCAGAGGCGTGGAAGGACGGAATAATCGTTCCGATAGCGAAAAAGAGGGGCAAAAGAGGTGAGTGAGCATAGAGGGACGCGTCAATATTAGCAAATAGGTTGAGGGAAGAGATGGTGGAGAAGGGGATGATCCCAGAAAGCTAAGCAGGGTTTAAGAAGAGGAGAGGAGTGGTGGACAACATTTACACACTGAATTATACGATAGGGAAGCGATTAAAGAGGAAAAAGAAAGTAGTGGTTGCTTTTGTAGATCCAAGGGCAGCATTTGATTCAGTGGATAGGAGGGTTTTGGGAAGATGTCTGAAAGAACTAGGGGTGAGTGAGAGATTGGGAAAGAGAATCATGGAAATATACGAGAAAACAAGGAGTGTAGTGAGGGTGAAGAAAAGATACGGATGAAAATTTTGGACAGCAAGAGGGGTAAACGGAAAAATTGACAGAGCCGATCAGGATTTAAACTTGAAACCTTTCGTTTTCTACCTTCGTAGTCTGTTACTGTGTGTTGC
>NW_020223306.1:0-5731 GCF_003070985.1 Temnothorax curvispinosus | reverse complement strand
TTACTTAGGTTTTTTCGAGGTATAATACTACTACTTTGTTTTTTTTTTCGAGGTGAAGATACTACTGTTTAGGTTTTTTCGAGATTTTTCAAGATACAAAGATTTCGTCTACCACTTGTTACTTAGATTTTTTTAAGGTTACAAAATCACGCAAATTGCTTATAAATTTGAGTATATTTACGTTTGCTTTTCAAGTATTATCCACAAAAGTTTTATTATTAATTACGAATAGATGGTTACGTTGACGTTAATGCACGTATATTAATAGTTAATATACGAGCTCTTTTCCAGAATTTTAGTATTTTTATAGGTATTTTTTTATTATTTACATTTATTTATCAAGTATTATTTACTAATTTTTTAAGATTACCCAAGAACAAATGGTTATGTTCACATAAATGCACACATATTAATAGTTAATATACGAGTGCTTTACCAGAATTTTAGTATTTTAATGGGTACTTTTTTATTATTAATTATTAAATATTGTTATGTTAATAACTAATTTATCATAACAACAAATTTTCGTACAAATTCTTATATATTAGATGATACGTGTGTTCTTGTCAGGAATTTCATTATTTTTTTGTAAAATTATCTAAAAATCCAAATGACTTATTTTGATAAAGGCTTCTTAATAAATATTTATAAATAGAAGCCTTTGTCAAAATAAGTCATTTGGATTTTTATAGATAATTTTACAAAAAAATAATAAAATTCCTGACAAGAACACACGTATCATCATGTAAGTTATATATATTCAATAAAGTAATACAGAATATATGTTATAAAATATCTATTTATTTAAACGCTTATACATATTTTAGTGTACATACAGAGTGAGTTATTTTTAATAAAATAAAAAAGAATGCATGTTATACAATATCTATTTATGCTAACGCTTATACATATCTTTCCATAAGTTATATAATTTTATAAATTTATACTTATATCTAGTAAGTTAATCTTGGTTCATGTTGCTTATATCTCGAATAAACCTAAACAGTAGTATCTTCATCTCGAAAAAAAAACAAAGTAATAGTATTATACCTCGAAAAAACCTTAGTAACAAGTGGTGGACGTTAAATTAAAATACGTGTTATATCATTGATTTATTATTCTGTGTAATGATTGAAATGTTTAATAATTATTAACTCCTTGCCCTACGATTTAAGTTCCAACAGCGTGAGCCAAAAACGAAAATAAGATCGCCCAGATTTGAGCCATTCCACAGTTTCCACGGTTTTCTGAATAAATTCTTATTTGACATAATTATCGTTTTACAAAAATCAACAAAAAATTACGAGCGTGGCGTGATGTTTACATTTGTACTGATTGATGTACCACGGTCTAGGCGCGTGATAATGTTTTGATCCAAATACCTTGAGACCGGCCGCTTCCCAGCAGCCGCGCCGATTGTCCAAACAGTCACCCCGGGTAGTTTTACAGAGATTACCAGTTGCGGAGCCACGCGCGGCACAGGCTGAACGAGCGGTGGAGGGAGAGCAGCCGCCTCAAGGGAGCTTAGCAGCGACATCTGCACCACGGGAGACCGAACTCCCATGCATGCCGCCCACGCCGTTAATGTCGGCATTACAGCTCCCGATAACGACTCCCGCGCCTCCTCCGCTAATAGACGCGATCGCGGAATTTATAGGTTATGATTTCCCGATCGGCCCGGTGGAGCAGCCTTCCAAAGATTTCGAGTCGCCGTCGGAAGAAAGCGAGAGCGACGATGACGAGGCCTGGAAGCCGAAGTAGGGAAGGACGGCTCGCTAATTGAATATTAAATATATATAAAATACACGTTTTGTTTATTTAGTTTTGAGTTGCATAAATCGCTTGACAAAATGGTCAATTACTATGGTTTCGTTTCATTTTCATGTATGCCATGATTTATTTTATTTTGATATTACACTTACGGCGCTTCTGAGAGATATATTAAGTTGCATTGACAGCCCGTATGGCTAAATACAGTTAGTTTTGCGTATCATTAGAATATAGGCTCGGCAAGACGGTAGAGATCGCGCGTAATTTTAGTTAGAATTATATCCGGCCGACCGGTACAAAACCACGTTTAGTTGATAGTTTGACTTACCGCCGATCATAAAGGTCTTATATTATTTAGCGGTTGTCGATATAGTTTAAGCGATAATAATCGTACGAAGGTAAGCGCGTTTAATTCCAAACGCCGATATACAGTTACGACGATAACCCGTATGAGGGGCACGGAGAAACATTCCCCGTACCCAGTGCGCGCGTTCATGAGGTGGGCGCCAAGGAAATATTAAGTTCTGGGAAAATTTCATCTTCTCCAGGAACAACCAGGCTGAAACGTCATCTGAGGACCTGGGAAACAACTCCAGGGGGTGCGCGCCATGACCCGGTGAAAATCCCCGGGAAACGTAATTTCTCCAGGGAAAGAGAGGTCCGACGGACTCGCCAGGACCAGAGAAACCTCTCCAGAGGGTCGGCGCCATTGTCCGACAAAGTCCGGGCGAAACGCACTTTCGCCAGGAAATTACCCATCCGTCGGTCTTACCAAGACCTGGGACACCTCCCCAGGAGGTCGGCGCCATAGTCCGACAAAGTCCGGGCGAATCGCACTTTCGCCAGGAACTTACCCTTCCGACGGCCTTACCAGGACCTGGGACACCCTCCCAGGGGGTCGGCGCCATGATCCGGAAAAAACCGGGCGAAACGCATCTTCGCCAGGAACGTATCCATCCGACGGTCTTACCACGTCCTGGGACACCCGCCTAGGGGATAGACGTCGAGTTCCGACGAAGATCCCCAGGATACGCATCATCTCTGGGAACAGTGGCCCGGAACAGCGATACCAGCTCCTGGGAAACCCAGCCAGAGGGTCGGCGTCAACGGCCGACGACACCGACGTCACCCGGACGTCGTCTACGGAGAGAACACCCAAATTCACCTTCAGGGGCATCTCCGAGAAGGTGCGCATGGGTCGACGTCGTCCGCGTCGAACAGTTTCCGCGAGTGGATACCTGGTGCAGCGGTACCGAGGAAGGAAGGTTCTCGCACTGCGTTGCGCGTGGAAATTTCCACGGAAACTTTCTAGAACGGGCAATGCGCAAAAGGGCACGCGAGAAGATAGTGAAAATCATCGTGTTTTCGCATGATCGCGCCAGATGTGCCGGCCGCGAACAATAGACGATCGAGAAAGTTCCGAGGAGTGGGAACGATCCGGCATAAGTGGGGAGCCCAAGCGAGAGCTACCGCTCGAGGCAGTCTCTCGGGTATAGCCGTGGCGAATACACGTATCACACTCTGTACGATCGGCATACGCGTTATACTTTACAACCGAGAACTCCCGCGTAGTATCGCGTAAAATTACTCGTCTTAACCAACAGCGAGGGGCAATTAATTGCCAAATACAATCGAGTGTTAGCAACAATACGCGAGTTGAAATTCGGATACATTGTTAATTAACGGAAGTGCAATTATCGAGTATATAACAACCACGGGCATTGGGTCACGCGGATACGGAATATTGTGCGGACATTATTAATCATTGTATTTAACCACCGAATACTCGTTCGTTAATTCAGCGCACGAACATTGTATGATAGAGTGATGGTCACGGCCGAGTGCGTGATCATAGTTTAACAATCACGAGGTTCAAAGTCCTCCGATCGGAATAATTATCTGGAATAAAAGCATCGTATCGACTAAACGAATAAGCCGAGATATGCAATTTGAATAATTGTGCAACTTTATTAAAATAAAGCGACATTCACACCGAGGCGAGAAACTCGCGTTGTGAGACACCTTTATGATATTGTGAAACGGCCTGTAATGTTGAAATGATGATCTGGAATTAAAGATTAATTAATTCTGAAACAAATTCTCCTGACTAATTATAAAAATTTATCGATACTTACCTTCTACTTACCTTGTCCTTCGGCGATGATCCAACGTTGGCCAGCGGCAATCCGGTATGCGATGTAAAGCGAGGATCCGGGGAAGCAGAGCAGCAACAAAGCAGCGATCCATCCAAGGCGGGAACTTAAAAAGAGAAGCAAATTAGTACGTAATTAAAACATAATTATCGGGAATTATCCTTATCTGGTATGCGAGGTAAAGCGAGGATCCAGAGACGGATAACGGCAACGGCGATCCATTCCGGGCGTCGATCTGCAACAAAACATAAAATAATTATCACATAATTATTTTATAATTACTTGCCTCTATCTGGTATGCGATGTAAAGCGAGAATCCAGGGATGAGAAGCAGCAACGGTGATCCAACAAGGACATCAGTCTGAAATAAAATTCAAATAATTAGGATATAATTAATTTATCCTTACTTACCTCTATCTGGTATGCGATGTAAAGCGAGGATCCAGGGATGAGAAGCAGCAACGGTGATCCATCAGGGACATCTTTCTGAAACAAATAATTCCTATTAGCGTCTTGCGAATAATCGGGGCGTTGATGCGAACTTACCTTCTCGGTAGTCTAAGGTAAAACCGAGTGGCGACCGTTTGATAGGAATATTATCCGCCGGAATCGGGCTCTACACGTACCGTCCGGTCACAACCTGACTATAATGAATCTCACACGTAATTGTAAGGCAAAGAGTTAAAGTACTATTCTTAGTGTGCATGCAAATATAACCTCATTAGGATGCTGGCATGTGCAATATCTAAAAACTAAAAAAAAATATATTTACCTTCCAAAACAGGAATTAAGTGTTGCAGGCCGGCTTCTTCAAGTCTTGCCTCCATTGCCAAAAACAATATCAAACTTTACAAGACACAACTCGTCTATGTCCAAATGACGACGTCAACGATAGGTTTCCTGGCTTTTTCTGCGAGTCAAGAAGAATATATAATAGTGGCTACTGAATATATTTCTTGGTCAGCGGGAGAACTACGGAATCTATTGTTCATGTGCAGTCAACACGTACTCAATGCGCGCTATTCGCCAGTTAAATGACGCACACACAGAAACAGTGTATGTACGTGAGCGAGCGACGCGTGCGTAGCATGCGCTTAGCGGCGCGGCGGCTCCGTAATACCAAACAAAACACTGTTTAGCGCGGCAATCGTAGATGCGTTTCTTTAATAAACGATGTATTAACTATTAATATATCTATCTTTCTGAATACTCTAGATACGTATTTATCTTTAATAATGTTAAACTTATAAGAAATTAGTTTTACTTATATACTTAAAAACTTCAAGTTTCCATTGAACTCCACATATATTCATAAACAATTTCTATACGAGTAATAATATAACATTGATTTTCTTTGTCATAAATAAATGTATGTTTGCGTAAAATATTTTATCAATTTCGACAAATAAAATAATTTATTTGAGATTATTGATTATACCTATATTAATAATTAATATAAATTTGTTAATTACAAAAACATTACATTTAATATACATACAATCCACTTTTAAAAAAGGCGTGTTACCTGAGTGAATTTTGTTTGTATCGTAAAATTGAAGCCTCCTTTTCCGCGATGCCGATTGGCTATCTCGATTGATTGCCGCGCCGCGTAGCTTGCTTCATCCCGTGAGGGACTGTCATCGCGGAGTGTGGCAAGTTTCGTGGAGTGAGTCCCGATTGCGCACATTACAAATCGGACACAGCAATATTTCCCGATCGGACACGGTGTCGATTGCACACGGTGCCGATCGGACACGGTGCCGATTGCACACGGTGCCGATCGGACACGGTGTCGATTGCACACGGTG
>NW_020223305.1:132316-217394 GCF_003070985.1 Temnothorax curvispinosus | reverse complement strand
TTTTTGTAAACTACATTGTAAACTATTTTGCAAATTACTGATAGATATCTTCGTGTTTTATGTTACAGATCTTGGTTTCTATGCATTGCCTGCCAAAGAAGAACTGAGCCCAATGTTTCCACACAATTCTAGTTCACATGAGATTTCTACAGAAACAAATGCCTTCGTACAAAATTCCATGGTAAGTATTTATATGTACATCGCATGTATTTGAGCTAATAACTTTTTATACATATATCATACCATCATGAACCGAAAATAAAACCGTGAAATTTTTTATGTCAATATAAATTATTATCGTAATGTATAAAAGTAGTGAAATTTAAAAACAAATGAAAAAAATTATTGATACTTTTAATGAAACGGTTTATAAATTTTGTATGCGTCACATATGACTCGTAAAATACTATTTATAGAAATTACTCCAATCTAAGATTAATTGCATTATTTGTTGCATGAGTATCCAGATAGATAAGATTTTTTATTCAACTTTAGCTACAAAAAGCCAAGAAGTGAACTTGGTTTACGAATTTATACCTTATATATAGATATAAATACGTTCATACCTTCCTTACTACCGCGTTCTACCGTTAACATCATCTTATTTGTCATTTCCTACTTTTTGTTGGATGAGTAGATACTCATAATTAGATAATTATCTGCATTTACATCTGCAAATATATTAAATTACTTTGTTATGACTTATTTGTAGATTTAGTAAGTTACCTTTGTTGTTTCTTTTTTTTTCTTACTTATTTGTAATCCGTAAATCACTATCTACGGTTATAACAATTGAGATTTGATTTATCTTATCTTTGTACATACATAATATTTTAGTTTCACATTATTGCATCATAGCTTACATGTTTATTTATTGATCTTACACTCATTTGTTTAAAGACAAATATTTTCATTCTGAAACAAACGTAAACACGTCACGTTTTTTACGTGTTATAGGGGGATGTAGTAGTATTAGAGGAAAGCAGTCTGGATGGGGTGGGGGAAGGGGAAGGATCAGAGCACATTAGGTACTGTGATATCGAATCGATAGCAAACAGCAGCATGATGGCAGCACCTATTAGCCATCCCGAAGCTACCGCCGCCAATGACTTTTCAACCGTCCTGCTGAACCAAGCTGGTGAGTAAATTAAATATTTTAATGATATTTAGTAATATTCCTATACTTTACATTATTTGAATTTGCCTATCTTATATTTACTTAATGTTTTACGTATTAATGTACAAAAATAAGTATATCTTTTAGAAATTTAGATATTGTATTTATTATTTTGAAAACTGTTGTAAAGCTGAATAAAATTATAAGCTCAGCTGACAAATACTTATAAAGAAAATTGATATTAAAAGCATGAGTAGTTAAATAATTTAATTTTTTTTATATAAATATTGTATTTAAATTATATAAAACGTTTTGTTAAACATTTTGTTAATATTTAATTGTATAATTTATATATTCTTTTATTAATAATTTTCATATCTTGTGGATTAAAACATATATTTTCAATAATATCCAAGAGAATAAATGCTTATATATCGAACAAAGATATTGGAAATTCTGACGACAAATGACGTTTACAGCGCGACATTACATTCTAATTACAGGTGAGTTCAACTCAACCGGCATAGGTAAGGCCTGCCAGTCAGTGGCGCCAGCAACCACAAAATACCCAACAAATCACCCTCAAATCTGCGATAATAATAATAAAATAAATAATCACAACAATGCAGAACATAATCATCACAAGTACAGAAAGCAAAACACACCGGGCTTGCTTGGTCTGCAGCTGGGCAGCTCCGCCAATAACTCTAAGTCTACTTGTAAGACATTAAGTGATAATAAGACTAGCTTTAGTACTGTATACATTAGGGTACATATAAGGGTAAGTGTAAATTTTGAAAGGGACGAAGTGTGTTACACCGTTGGGGTACCTAGCCTAGTTAGGATACCCAAGTCTGATAGTCCCCAACGGTTGTTACGCCTCCCTAACTCTGATGACAATTACTCCTTACTAGGGTCCTGCCTTGACCTAGGCGACAACAATAAATTTAAGGCTAATTTTAGTTATGTAAGTAATAACAACTCCAAGTCTGTGATATTGCTCAGCTCAACCAGTTACAGTAACCATTACCTCCTCTTTAGTGGTGGCTTTGACAAGATAGCTGCTGTTATCCCGGTACTTTGTATTAAAAGGGACGATTCTACCACCACATCGAATAGAATGAAACTACTAGGTGATAAGTACGCCCTAGTTACCAGTTTTGCTCAGATCTCTAGACTGCTTGCAAACGATAGAATTCTGGATGATTCTAACTCTGACATCCGAGTTTCGCTGAGCTGCCGAATAGCACGACACCTCTTGAAATCGCATTTGAATGTCAACTCTCTATTATCGGTGTCGGTTTGCGCTCAGAATTTCGCGATGTACACCGCAAGTTCTTCCATTACGCTTATCGTTTCCAGAAACGAAGTAATTGACCACACTTTGCGATCTTTCCTGAAAAATCTCACACAACTATATGTACAATCTTCTATTTCTCCATTATGTAATGTCACTGTGACCGAGCTGATGCAACACATATGTGTTCCACTATTAATAATATGTAAAAGTAATGATTACAACGTTGGTAATAATTATAATGAATATTATAATAACGAGTACAGTAACGTTGGTAGTATTGAAGAAGAAATTAATATTAGTAATAATAATCCAGATGTTATCGGAGACATTGTTGACATCGCTGTGTGCTACAAGACTAGTGTAATGACTACTAATGTTAGGATCTTAGGGTCTCAAAATGATGGTATTAGTTGTACCGAAGCAACAATATATACTGTTGGTGCTCTTTTATTTCAGGATAACAATAAGCCTCTAAACACTTGTTTTAAGATTAGTAGACATAGGGGATTGGTCACTACCGATCGCGAATCTAACTCTACCATTAAGTCTGTATTTAGGTCTAAGTTCAGCGATAAGTGTAGTAATGTTAAATTTGAAACATCTCATGCCGCTCGACTTGACGAATCTGACAACAGTAAGCAAGTTAAGTTGACTGTCAACATTCCTATAATGACTACCTGCAAGCCTACGATGACGCTTACATGCCAATCAGCCACCGTCGCATCCCAAACAATTGTTGTACCTGTATCTCGGGCGGAGAGTCGCACGAACGACAATGAAATGCGATTGGAATATTTCAATATACTCCAAAATGACCAAATATGTATCCAATATATGTTGCTAAGTCATACAGATGATCTTAATAAGAATGACTTGTGTCGTTGTGACGCAACTAAATTTAAAGACGCGCAAATTTATGCTATTGACAAGCTCAAGGCTACTACAACATCGAAAGATGACGCTCAGTTGATCTGCAAATATCACCGAGATACTCTCAAATACGACCAAAGTCGTAAGAACGATGACGATAATGCCATCATATGCAACGGCAACGAAGATTTCTCTCTATCGACTACGATATGTCACCTCCTAAAGCATTATGTGCGTGCATTAGTTTCTGCTTGTCGAAGAACATACGAGACGAACATGAACGAATACGAAGTTAATCGGCGTCGACTACGATCTGTCTTGGACGTCCTATCTCGCAAATGTATATCGAAGTTGTATGAAAACTACAACGAGCCTATTGCAAGTTACAAGCAACGTTGGGGCATACCAATGGGACTGCGGTTGGTAGGAGGTGGAGAGAGTTCCTTGAACAGCGGAGGAGCTACCAATTGGGGAACAACGCAAGCCACTACGCCAAATAATAATAATACAAATCAGAGTGGATGGGGCGGTACACCCGGAAACCCACCCGGTAGTGCTAATGCACCGAATAATTGGGGCGGAAATACTGTCAATCGATCTGTCACTGGTAATCCAAATCAAAATCAAAATCAAGGACCACCTGGAAACCAAAATAATCCGGGTAAGAGCATATATTGTTAAAAGAAACTTAGACTTAATATATGTATATATCCAAAGTATCCATAAACATACGTATAAATTTTTTGACATTTAATATTTAAATCAAATTATTCAGTATTCAATATTTAAATTAAATTATTTCGTATAAGAATTATATTTATATTTGATTTGTGTTAAATATTTTAATTGTCAAGATTTTTAAAATATTAATACATTACACAGATTACACAATTGTATTAAAATATATTACAAAATATATGAATGTTTTGGATGTGTATAAGTATAAATCTCTAGAAAAAATACTTGAGCATTAGCTGAATACGACTTTTAAACTTTATTTTTATTTATGATTTATAAAGACAATTGTATTTCTTGATTTATTAGGTAATGTGAGTAAAGTTAATAATCCCAATCAACAATCGAATCAACAATCTGGTCCGCCAACATCTCAATCAAATAACCCTACCCAAGGGAATCAGAATAATAACCAATGGTCTCAGGGAAAGTCTAATAACCCAAGTGGTCTTGGGCAAAATCCATCAGTGCAAAATAATAACAGTAGTGGCGTTCAACAACAGCAATCTTCAGGTTCAAGCGCAAACAACAATCAGTCCAATAATCCTACCCAAGGAGCTGTAAGCATTGGCAACACATCAACGACTAATAATCCGTCTACGAAGCAGCAACTCGAACAACTCAATACAATGCGGGAAGCACTCTTTAGTCATGACGGTTGGGGTTGTGTAAGTAAAATACAATATATTTGATGTATGATTATACATTTTACAAGTGTAACATTGATCTTGAGATTACTTTTATTATTCGTCTCAACAAACTTTTCGTGTGAAAGAATAATAAGTATACAGCATTAAACTTTGCGGTTGTTAATGGATTGCCAATTGTTTATTTCATATAATATTTGATATGACAATATTAACATATGAATAATTGTGCAGCAAAATGTGAATCAAGATACAAATTGGGACGTTCCGACATCACCCGAGCCTAGCATAACTAAAGACGGTGTTCCGATATGGAAACCACCAGTGAACAACGGCACTGATTTGTGGGAGGCGAATCTGCGTAACGGTGGACAGCCGCCGCCTCAACAGCAAACAAAAACACCGTGGGGCCATACTCCTGCGACCAACATCGGCGGCACTTGGGGTGAAGACGACGAAACGGCAGATTCATCCAACATGTGGACCGGTGCACCAACACAATCACAGCCGAGCGCAGCTCAGTGGACCGGTGCCGCCGGTAACCAAGCCGGTATGTGGGGAGGTAGGCTGGTGAAGGCTGGAGATGCCAGATCTATATAGGCAAAATGTTTTTCCAAATTTTTTGATTTTGACTGAAAAATGTCCTTGATTTTTCTAGTGTTATATTAGCTGTTTGTAATGTGCCTGTTAGCGCACTGCTAACGTATCCTTTATGTGACTATGTTCAGAAACCCGAGTCTCGTTCAGTTGCTATAACGCATTTGTAGTAGAGCTCTGTAGATAATATAGAAGAAAATACTATCATACTATAAACACATTATGTCGTTTTCATTCTTACTGTTATTTATTTATTTTTATTCTGAGCACAAAGAGATAATACCTACTTTGTTAATACTTGATGTAATTAAGTTTATTAAAATATCTCTGTTACATTCTTTCTCTTTCTCTCTCTTAACATTACTTCTGCATTGGGAAACCACCAAGTTGAAATAGACATTACTTTAAAACATTTTGCAAATATGATAGTATGTATAGTGTAGTTAAAACTAAAAAAAAATTTTTTGAAAGTAACGCTTTTACTTAATATATATTAAAGTGCAATATACATATATAAAATTATTAAAGTGCAATACACATACATATATATAATATAAGAAAATCATTTTTGTGATTTATATTTTAGAAGAAATCTGGTGAAATAATATATACTACGTATTTTGCACAGTCATTTGACCGACATTGGGGAATCCTGAACAAAGTTTCATATTCTTAAATTTTTTGAGATAAATAATTGGCCACAAACTACATTAGAACTTACACTTGTATTTGCGCAGTTGAACGTAATGCAAAATAATACATTAATTATATTATTATGCTTTTGACACATTCAGCTGCGGCTTATGTTTAGTGAAAGTGTATGTTATATATTTGCTAGTTAATTAAATAGAGAGACTCCGGCATTCACAAAGCTTTAAGATAAAAATGGGGGGATACAGTTCAAGCGATTTTCATTTGATTTTGCATATTTGCCTTTGCAAGTGCTATCAGTTTCAGGCGATTTTTGTTACTTTTGTTTGAGGAAATGTTATGCTGTTTATATGGAAATATGCTTTTTATGTGTGTGGAAGTGCTATGTTAGATGCTTTCACCCTAAGCCAAACATATGCATAAAATTAACGACAGTATTATATTTATCTATATACATAAAGTATTTATATTTTACAATATAAGTACAATAATTTCTTTGAATATTAGTTCTTTCTTAATTTTTATTTTATTATATTCCGTTTATACACGCTATGTTAATTATCTATTATAAAATTATAAATGTCTTATGCTTCTGCATTTACTTATCATTGTGGATATAGAAATGTAACGAAATCAATTTATGTGATCTATCACTTGCATAACAGAATAATTTTTTTACTGAATAATATTATATGTATACAAATTTAAATTGATGATTTTAGCCATGACTGGTTGCAATGCAAAATCAAACTATACTGATTTATAAGTAATTGCCTTATTTGTTCGTGATTATCTGTATATATAAAATTGTACATTTTTAATTGTGATGAATAGATTTAACGCAGATTTAATGAAATATGCATGTCACGTGTTCAGATGAGATTACTTATAAATCGATATGATTATCGCACACGACGAAGGTAATTTGTAATTACAAGAAACATTGATTGTGACAGGATCTAATTGGGGCGATCCTAGAATAGACCATAGAGATCCAAGAGACCTGCGATCTGTGGATCCACGAGAAATGCGTGATCCTCGAGATCACCGTATGTCCTTGGATCCCAGAGATCATATGCGTGTGATGGATCCTATGGCGCGCGATCCACGAATGGCTGATATGCGTGGTGATCCACGTGGAATATCAGGGCGATTGCATGGCGCAAACGCCGACGCCATGTGGACTCAGCCACCTGGCCCGCCTCATCATCAGATGGGTCATCAACATCCATCTGGGCCGCCAGCCAAGATGCTTAATCCGTCGAACATGAATCAATGGGCTGCACAACCACCGAAGGACATCATGCCCGGCAAACCGTCCGGCTGGGAGGAACCTTCGCCGCCGACGCAACGGCGTAACGTGCCCAATTATGACGACGGAACAAGCCTCTGGGGAAATCCGGCTGCTAATCAACGTGCTATGCCAGGTAGCAAGGTTTCACATTGGAAGGATATACCTGCACCAAACTTGGCTCGTGGAGGTACGCGTTCGCGGAGCGTCCCAAAACCTTTTTTTTTTGTTTTATATTGTAAAAAATTGTTGAAAAAAGTAATCAATGTGCACAACGTATATAATACACTTTTCATCTTAAAGCTTGATTTAATAGTACTAATCTGCGTGCTCTTTATTGCAGGCATGCAATGTCCACCAGGCATGCCTCAGAATAGAATGCCAGGTCAACCTGGAATGAAACCAGATGTAAGTAATCCCATGTGGGGCCATCCTGGGGCTCCAGGCGGACGCAATGGAACATGGACAGACGGTCCGCACGATACTGCATCTTGGGATGATCCTAAGACACCGGCTACTTGGAACGAGCCTCCACTAAATCCTGGTTGGGGTGGTCCAACTGCGCACAAGCCAAAGCCTATGGGACCTGCCGGTAGCTGGACTGATTCTGATATGGATCCGACTCCTAGCTGGGCACATCCTGCAAAACCTACTTTAACAAAAGAAGTTATTTGGAACAGTCGCGAGTTTCGTTATCTCTGCGATTTAGGATTTAAGGTATGATATCTTCAATCTTTGTCTATATTTTGCATGCATTTCTAATTTTTATTTAATTGATCTATCATATAATATTTAATAATTAATATTAAATGTATTAAAATATTACTTAATTATATTTTTTGCTAAAGTATTTTAGGCTTATAAATTTAAATTCGTAGAAATCTTCTTAATTGTTAATATAAATACATATAATTTGACTTAATTATTTTATTCAATTTTTATCAAAGCATGTAAAATTAATTCTTAAAACAATAAAATTAATTTTAAATATTTTCAATTTTGCTATTAATGAATGAACTTTTCATGGGATAGCATATCGTAAAATATGTGATTATTCTATTATTTTAGAAAGAGGATGTCGAAGTAGCATTGAGGAATCGAGAAATGAATCGAGAAGAGGCATTGGAACTTCTCAATCAAATACGTCCTGTCGATCAGTGGAGACGTCACGAGACACACTCAGGTTACGATCCGACGCATCAAGCAACTACCACACCAGCCTATCCTCGATTCAATCACGTCGGACAGCAGATGTCATTCCCTCCGGTAAGCTTAATTAGCGTTGTTAAATAGTTTTCAGAAAAAATTTTTTGTGATTTTAAACGATATTCTGAGATATACCGATTTTATATAATAAATTTTTAAATATAATCTTTCATTAACAGTGCTGTTTTTGAAAATGAATGAAGCTAAGATATTTGACAATAAATAAGTTACGCGTTGTGGTTTTCGTGAAAATTGCTTAACGAGTGATTGAGCGTGTGTACACTTCGTCAGCATTTTATTATGAATTAACATTATCTAATAGTTGAAAGTAATGAATTAAAGTGGAATTTTGAAACCGCTACAAAATGCGGAATAGTTACTAACTGTTTTTTATGTGTATCCAACTGTTTTCGTTATATTATGTGAAATATTTGTATATTTTTATACATATTGTTCGGAAACGGTAACGACTCAATTACCGGAGAGATAAAATACTTGAATATGAGGAGAGAGATACAAATTCTTAGTTATGATCGATGTTTGGGAAACACATTTTGTGCGGCATATTAATTCGATAGAAGACACAGAAAGAAAATAGGCTTGGGGTACAATTTGTATTTAACATAGGGTGGCGGAGTGCCCAGTGGGGCAACCAGTGGGGGAGTGGGTGGGTCTGTCACCAGTGCTAGTCTTCTCAAGCTTCAGCAACAGCAACAGCAGCAGACAGCTGTTCCGTTACAGCAACAACAACCAAGTACCAATACGCCACAACCCCCTTTCAACCAGGTGAATAAACTCATGTTTAACGAAGTTCTATATCGAGGTTCCATGGTTTCTTTTTACATTTATTTTTTTTGTTATAAGAAATGCGTGATGAGATAAATGCCTGATTTTCTAGTTATTATCGCGTGAGTAGCATGCGATCGCGACAATGTAAGAGTTTGTTTCTATTTATTAATTATTAAAAAAATAATCAAGAATTGATATTTATTATAAATACTATCTAAAAAGATTTATTCATATAGCGAATACATACAAGAAAGGTTATAGTGACAAGATTATTTTATACTAGGTATATTTATGAATTAAATATGTATCTTTATTGAATTTATAGGCTTAATAATTTTTGTTGGCAAACGATGGCAATTCTCTTTCTTATATTAGCTTATATTCATCTGTTTAATCTAATTTTTGAATGCATGAATTTGCGTTTGATGCTATATTGGTCTTATGCATGTAAATCACTATTTTGTTATTAATAATGCATCACTAACTTTCTACGGTTAATATCATAGTTATAAATCGAACATTTATCGAATTATAATAATTCAGTTATTTATAGAATATCTTATACAAGAGGTGTTAATATTTCATAATTTTTAAAAAACTTAGTAGGATGTTGTTTTTACTATAGTATAAAACATCTTCAGATTATAAATCGGGCTGTTTGTAATTTATTCGAACGTATATATATATATAGTTATATGTATATTTACATAATATCTCAAAACATAAATTTATATTTAACTATATATTTGGTTTTAGTTTTCGGCTATAACAGTACGGACAATGAATAAAATAAAATTTTATTGATCACAAAAAATGTGATCACTCATATGTTTGAAAACATAATTATGTATCTATTTTATTTTTTCATTCGGTTTAATATAGATTATAATCGATGATGCTAATGATGATAATAAAATTAATTTTCAGGCATCTCGCGCATCACAAAATCAACCAAGTACACAGCAATTGCGGATGCTTGTGCAACAAATTCAACTAGCTGTACACGAAGGATATTTGAACCACCAGATCTTGAATCAACCTTTAGCGCCTCAAACTCTGATGCTATTGAATCAGTTGCTACAGCAAATCAAAGTCCTTCAGCAATTACATCAACAACATGCTGTTCAAAATACAATGAAGGGAAGCAATCAGTCAGCTCTACAGATCAGTGTTCAGATCACGAAGACCAAGCAGCAGATCACGAATTTGCAGAATCAAATTGCGGTACAGCAAGCAACGTATATGAAGCAACAGCAGCAACATCCAGCTCCTCCATCGCAGGCATCGGAATATTACAAATCTTCCGTGCACGATCCCATGTCAGCTCTGCAAAACAGTTTCAGCGATTTAACGATGAACAAAGAGCCTCCGGTGGTACATATCAGTTTATATAAAAGATATCAAATTCTGATGTGAGCAACTATAACCTACATTATTTTTATTTTATTTGTTATAGAGCCAGCAACAATCAAGATTAAATCAATGGAAGCTGCCATGTCCAATTGATAAGGACGGCGATTTGGTATCGAACGAATTTTCCCGTGCTCCCGGAACTACGAGTAAACCGCCCGCAACTCCTGGCGGCTTGACTCAGTCACATAGTAGTCCGAATATGAATCCCTTGCTAAGTCAAGGAGATGGCACATGGTCTTCTCGACTCGGCGACAGCGGCTGGCCTGATCCGAGCAACAGCGATTCAACCGACGGAAAAGACTGGCAACCAGGTGGTGCTGCATATACTGATCTTGTTCCAGAGTTCGAGCCAGGGAAGCCATGGAAGGTAATCCATTTCCAATACTATTTTTCTAATCATTACTATTTTTTTGCCATTATGAATATTCCATTCGAATGCGAGAAAATAGTGTTCGTACATGTGTATTTAGAAAAATACGCGCAATTTATTGACATGTATAATAAAAGCAGCAGAGTATTAGTATTTAAAGCTTATCCAGGTCCACCTATATTTCATTTCATTTTAGGGTACCCAGATAAAAAGCATCGAGGATGATCCTAGCATCACTCCTGGCTCAGTTGTACGTTCTCCGTTATCTCTGGCTACTATTAAGGATACCGACACGATCTTTTCATCGAGCAGCAAGACATCACCGCCACCGCAAGCAGCTAATCCCGATACATCGATCCCGAGTTTAAGCAATTCTACATGGACATTTAATCCACCAGCAACTACACCTAGTGCGTTTACTAGGTAATGATTTTAAATGTATGACGTACATTATCACATTCTTTTTTTGAACGTACATTTAAAAAAATTTCAATTTATTACAGCACTTCCAAAAATACATGGGGAGAATCCGCTCCTCCGCCTACTGCTGTGACTTCAGAACTCTGGGGTGCACCGATGAGCAAAGCGCGTGGTCCACCTCCTGGTTTAAGCAGTAAAGGGGCTACGAATGCAAGCAATGGTTGGGGTGCTGGCTTAGGAAGTGTTAGTAGATCGTCTAGTTCGTGGGGCCTCCAATCATCCACCGTCAGTAATTCGAGTTGGATGTCTACTTGGCTTCTGTTGAAGAATCTTACTCCACAAATTGACGGCTCTACTTTGAAAACGTTGTGTATGCAACACGGACCGGTTCAAGACTTCCGTCTCTACCAGAATCATGGAATTGCTCTGACAAAATATTCCTCTCGCGACGAAGCAATCAAGGTAAACGGAATTTATTGTAATTTTTTGTCTTAAAATTCTTACTAGTTTTAATATTCGTTAACAAATTATCTTTTAGTGGCTGAAATATTTCACGAGATTGTCGATTTTGTTTTTCAGGCTCAAGGAGCCCTAAACAATTGCGTCCTGGGTAACACAACGATATTCGCCGAGTCGCCTGGAGATAACGAGGTTACTGCGATTCTGCAGCAACTCGGCCATGGTGGACAGCAACAGGCCGGCGGTTCTGGAGGAGCCGGATGGGGCCTTAGATCAACTAACAAAGCTGGCCCGCCGCCCGATACATGGGGAGGCAGCTCTAGTCAGCTCTGGGGCGCTCCGCCCACCAGCAATTCCCTGTGGAGTAACGCGGGAATTGACAACAGCGATCAGCAACGAGCAACTCCCAGTTCTCTCACCTCGTACTTACCGGGAGATCTTTTGGGAGGTGAGTCGATGTAGAGAACGAGAGGCCATCCGCCCGAAATCTCGTCAAATAATTGAAAAATTCACTTGCTTATTACGCAAGTCCAGATATGCAGCTCGGCTGACGCAAACTTCGTGATTGAATGCATATTACTTCCCTTCTGATCCCCGCCTCTCATTCCTTTAAGATTACATGATTACATTTTGTATATCTTAGTATTATCATGTATTGATCAGTGTCTTTGGCTAAAGCGGATACGAGATGTGTCTGCTTGTGTAATCGTTGATGATAGGAGAAGCTGAGCATGTGAGAGGATGAGGGAATGGGAGGGGGAGCTTAGAGAGTGATAGACGGTGTGAAAGAGAAAGAGCGAGAAAGAGAGAGAGAGAGAGAGAATGAGACGGACGAGGTCTTCACGAAACGTCAATTATATTGCTAAGAAACGCAATTACTATAACGAGTTACTTAACAAAAAAAAATTACTACCCTCGTATCCGCCTTGAGTAGAACACGCGTAAGCAAAAAAAATCGCAGCGGCATACAGCCAAATCGTGCGATAAATATCTAATTTTACATGACAAACTACACTCTACACATATAACACATTCATAAAGAACACTCGACAAGAAAGAAAGGTACTTGCAAATGTGAATTTTGCGGTCGCGTCATTACTTCGAGGAGATTTACGGATTGCGGAAGATCAAGTTGGACCAATTGCAACGGTCTCTTCATTAACATATTGGTGCGTGTATTGCGTGCGATTTGCCACGATGTATAACGACGAAGTGGCGTTCTCGTCGTTCCAAGCCAATCTCTAGTAAGCATTTCTAATCTGAAGGTAACGTGTAGAAGAAGGAAGATGAAGAAAACAAAAAGAGAACTCCGCGCTCTCTGCCATTTTACTATGAATGGCAGGCGCTTTTCAATGAAGATTTATCGGCCGAGGGTCTCTGATCAGGTCAAAGAGTGTTCCATTTTTGCTGGACAGTTCTGAAGACTGCAGCGAGTATCAAACGTAGACTGTATCAATCTAATCAAAAGAAAGAAACCTTAAAAAAAAAACAAGCATTGACGTCGCTGCCTGGTGTTCTGCCCCGACCCCGACCCCACCCCCCACTGCACTCTCCGGACCCCCCACGAATGTGGAAGAAACGAAGAATGCAGGGATATCAGATCAACTGGGCAACGACGCAACGATACCAAATGTTATCGCAATAACGTAAATTTTATTCTATATTAAATCTAGATGCCACCTGTCGTGCCAATGTCCAGTGTGTCTCTTTACCATTTATTAACGTAGAGTTTAAATGAAAAAAAAGGAAGAAATACATGCGAAAGAAGGAACGGGGGAAAAAACGGATGAGATGAAGATTCGAGGACGAGGTAAGACCGAGAAAAGTGCTGACGAAACGGCTAATAAAGCGGTTGAAAGGTCGGGTTTACATTAAAGTAAACGTGAAGACGAGTAATGAGCACTGCGTACTGATTACCGGTACGTAGCATATTACGCTTCTCATTAGTGATGTTCGAACTCGAGGAATCACGATGATCCGCGTAAGATCGCAACGCGAGTAATGGCGATGTTACGAATGTATGGCATTTATTACGGGCGCATTGCGGAGCTCGGTCTAGGATGAATTAAATTAGTTTTTCTCTTCAACGTCAAAGGTACCTGAATGGACTGATAACCAAACGACGAACAAGCGAACCGTTATTTACTCATGCACAACAGTTTCCTTTTTATTTTTCGCTTCTCCGTGTCGGTGAAGGATTTTTTTTTTTCCGGGAACGTTTCGCGAGATCAATCACTGGCGCAACCGCGAACGACGTGAAAGAGACGGCTTTTTTTCCTTCGTGAACTGAAAGATGTAGAAAAAAGAGTAAGAGAGAAAGATATATATATTATATTACATATATAAGCATATATGAAACTAGAAGGAAAAAAAGAAACAATCAGGACGCTGTTCAGCGAGACGCGCGCAATAAAAATGAACAACTACATATACACACACGCTGATCATACACGTTTGCCACGCATGACTGAACCTGCATGCTTGCAAATGTCAAACACGCCAAGCTAAGGAAACGTACATAGTAGCATTGGTCGACAATGATTCCGCCGCTTCCATGCGATCGGTCGAGCCTCGCGGATACCGGACCACTATATCCTTTGGCGTATATCAGTAAATCAAAAAACATTGGGAATTTTTATATTTGTTGCCTTCCAAGGGGAAAAGAAAGAAAGAGGTGAGGGAAAGAGAGAGATCACTTCTCGTAGGAGACATCATCAAAATAAAAGTCACATATTTCGCGCATTATACGACGGGGTGCATCGGTCCATGATGAGGCCGCGAGATGAGAAATCCGCGTGGTTCCGCCGGTCACGTCGCTTCGACTCTGTCGGCCAGTGTTGTCATGCGTAATATTTAATTTTAATATTTTCGTAAGATTGCATAATCTAAGGTATTCATAATTATTGTGTAGCGTAAATAGGGTTCAAGTGGAAGTGGTAAAAAATACGACGATGCGATTATGACGACTATGTGAGCTGCCCTTGCAAAAACAATACAAGAAAAAAAAAGAAAAAAAAAAGGTGAAGTAGTGGAAGCGCTGCTTATGAGAGTCGTTCTGTACATAATTATATCGTATTCCTGAGAGAGTAGGCTGCCACGCAAGTCGAGAAGACGAATTTTTAAGCGATAACACACAGGCTAGATAGAGTAGTAGTATTAAGACGGTAGTATTTAAGGATGATGAAAGTAAGGCAGTGTGTGATCGCTTAAATTTTCAGGTCGATTCCATCTGTTATAACAATCCATGGATAATCCATCCATGGATTTCATTTACAGATTCCGTCTGTTACGTCGCTTCTTTCAAGTTGGCGTATCGAAGACGACGGGAAATAAATTTTTAATCAAATTGACATTTTAGTTGAAAATAAATTTCTTACTGCCTTCAAGATCGGATTTATCAATGGAACTTACTTAAACGAAAAAAATTGAAGGCTGTCGAATTGATTTACGCTTCGCGAATTGCGTGATCGATTACTTCCAAGGGTACGATATAAATCTCATAAATCTCCCATTACTATGTTATATAGTAACACAGACATACCCCTCCCCCTGTACATACATATATGTATGTAATATGTATATGTATGGTATAGCATAACGCCTCCTTACATTTTACTTAACAAAGTTTAGTAGTGTGCGATAAGTAGAGTGGGAATATGTGGGAAAATTGTATTAGGTATAAAGATAATTATTATATGAACTTATGCTGCACGCTTATGCTACATACCCTAAATTTATGATTATGAACTATTGATACTAATAACTAAGTAACACTATAGTTGTATTTGTGGGTGATAAGTTCTGACGCAAATTGACAAAATAATTCTTTGAATGAAATCTTTAAATAATTATTTTAAGACGTTTAAAAAGATTAGATTAAAAGATAGGCATTTTTAAACGGGGCAAGATATATAATGGCGTTCTAACAGTTCTATAATAGATTTTAAGAATGTAAACTTAAAATATAAGTGTTTGAAGACTTAAATTCATGAATGCAGGTATAAAAGAAGAAGAAATGTACAATGGAGTGAGTGAGGCAGAATGGACGTGAGAGATGAGATAACAGATGGAGCGTGTGAACGTACGAACGATTACAGTGGACAGAATAGAGGGAACATATGAACGAAAAGTAAAAGCAAAATCCAATTGCTTGCTTTCACAAAAAGCACGGAGCGTGGTGTGATAGTGAAATAAGCGAATCATTCGTTTGCATTTCTCAATACCTGCAGACATGCGTTTTCATTACAGTTTTCTTCTTTGCCTCGGTAAACATTTTAAGTGCAAGGTAGCGTAAGTTAGCACACATGCTAATTTACGCTACGGGAAAGGCTAATCGAGGGATTGAATAATATTTAAAGTATAAAGGGCCGTTAATTTTGAGAATCAAAGGGGGGGGGGGAACTTTTCTCCGAGTTAGCCAAGATGAAATCGGTCAACCTAATGCTAATTTGTTGTGATAACAGTGATTTACAGCCAAGGTATTTATATTTAGCTGTTTAGGGTCTCTTACGGTGTGAGTAACGGTATGAGTAATCGATATAATCCAATGGATTTTAATATTAATAGTACCATAAAGTTTAATGAATAAATTTCAATCGCGTACGTAAGTAATAACAGTAATAATAATAATAAAAATAATAATATCTCTAATAATAGTGATTGAATTAATGATCAATTAGAGATCAACCAATCAGGAGTAACTGATTAAGAGTCAGTGAAAATGTAAATGAATTGGTGGAAATGAATCATTGACTTTGATAATGTAGAGATATATATAATATATTATATATAAAGCTCCCGAAAGGTGCAAAGTGCGTACTTGTAAATGTGCGTGCGTGAAACTTGTGCGTATATATGTCATACACAATTGACTAAAACATATTCGATCGATCGTCGCGATGGAATTGTACGAGACGCGCACTAGGTGCTGCGTGCGAGAGGATAAGGCACATTCACATACATACACATGTGTATTTGCGCGCGTACTTTTTATGCGATAATAAGGTAATAAGGGAATAATATGAAAACTATAATTTTTAAATGATAAACACTTTAACGATACCGACGCGTGTAGCCTATCGCTTAATTATAATCTAACGCAAGTTAACTTTAATCTTTCTAACTCGTTGCCTTTCATTATTCGATACATTTTACACAAACATACGACATACACATTCACAGATACATATATAAATAAAATACACAATCGCGAGATGATAAATAAATAAATAAATTCGATAAAAATGGACTGACTAGCGGACGTAAGATAATAACTAAATTCGTTAATACACACAGACACACACGAGTACATACTTTACAAACACTTGGTACAAAACAGTTGTTTTATTGGTGGTTAATAGCAGCTAAAAAGAGATAGGAAAGTGTCAGGAGGCAGGAAAAGAAAACTGTGTTAATGGGGACGGAGAAGTAAATTATTCGTATATCATTCTGATAGTGTGAGATTCACACGCGACCCTTATTTCTAATTTGGCTTTTAATTTGTACATATGTATATCGAGTACAATACCTAGCGTTTAGTTTTCATTTATATAGCATTGATCAATTTTTGCAGAAATTGAAACACGATACGAGAAAATGAGTTGAAAAATCGGTTTCAGAAATGCATTTACGTTGATTTTTTACGCTCGAATTTTATGCAATGATATTTTATGACATTACTATTAAAGCAAAATATTTTTATACAAACGAAATAAATAAAAAGAGGCAGACAAATCTGTAGCTCATAAGAGTTTGTTCTGTATACTGGAAATACTTCAGGATAACGAAAATGATCGTGGAATGGCAGTGCTTTTTTAATATATCTGTTTTGTTCGTTACATTGATATCTCTATCGATAGAAAAATACTGAAAAGCGAACGTTCCAAACAAAAGAGTTTCATTACTCGATGCATGTCGTATGTGATAAATAATCCTTCAACAAGTTGTGAAGCGAAACTTGTGAAACAGCGTTTCCGCGAGGATCGCGCTATCTCGATAGAAAAGAAACTCGATTTTGTCCTCCCGACAAGATTTTATCCTGTAATTTCTCAATCATTCGTAAACAGGAAGGTTCGCATTTATATCGGAGCGACAATCGCTTCATATCAATTTGCAACAATAATGGTACAAATAATCGTATATAACAGTATTTTTAATGCCTCGTTACATCGCACGCGATTGTGTATAATATAACACATGTGCAATAGCTCGTCAAGACGCTTACGTAGAATTATAATTAATTATTAATTAGGACATATCGCACTGCCGTTGCACCGTCATTCCGCTTTTTCCGCTTTCTTTTTACGCGAATAATAGTCTTCGCTTGTGTGTGCCTTCCCTTTTTTCTTTCGAGTGTTATGTAACTATATGTAAGATCGATCATTGTACTCCTACTTGACATTTTTATAGAGCTTAACTCGTGACGATGTACGCTGTCGCTCTGATGTGATTTTTTTTTAAGTATCGCTGCTACGAGGGATCAATGTCTAGAAATCGCGCTGACGCTTATTACGACGAGCCAGTATTTTCTTCCACGTGACAACGGTTTCATCGCTACGGCAAATCGTTAGACGAGCGATTTGTCCATTCGATAGAGCCGCGCGCGTGACAGTCGCGATTTCCTACAGCCGTGATCCCGAGATGCAGCTATGGTCCGTAAGAAGGAGAAAAAGAATATCTATATCTCGTGGTCCCTGCAAGCCGGTATTGTCGTGTTATACCATACCACTTAGCGTGTACCGCGGTACAATGGCAACTAGCTATCGTACAGTATTAGCTATTGTACGGAAATATCGCAATGTCGTACGGTCAGCTTACGTAACGAGAAAATCTATCGTGGACCATAATTGCGATCCGGGCAGATGCAGGCTGTAGCCAATCGCGATTGATTCGTCCCCCGCCCGCGTTGATTCTTCTTCTTAGGCACCAAGTCGTCCGAAAATTTCCGAAGCGCATTAGGAATAAAATCCTTCAATTAGACTATATATGTAGGGTGTATTGGATCAGTAGTTTAAGGGGTCTGCTTTGTCTCTCTGGTGTCACTTAAAAACCAGTCCTAGTCGGATCCACGCGCGTAATCAAATTGGAACTTCGAGCGGACGCCAACGCCGTTTAATCATTACTTTTAATTGTTTCATAAACACGCCGCTCATTACGATGAAAGCAAGCTTGGTTTTATTTTTTGAGAAAGTCGGGGGGGGGGAGTGATCCGGCTAATTCACTCGCATCAATGTAATCGTGCTTCACTTAGGAAAATACCGTCACGCAATTAGTCCCGAAAATTGATTCTAGATCGTAGGAAATTGCCCCCAAAACTTGTCTACTAATTGTACGTATCGATTCGGGTTCGTGCTTCTTATAGATAATTACGTCGTCGCGTAAACGTTTATGGACGAGGACTATATTTGCTATATATATTATATATATATTAGAGAACTGTTGGTTGTTATTTTAGTCAACTTGCTCTCGAGTATCGTATATCATTGTTGCATTTCCGCACCACGCGTTTCCTAGTAATTGAGTCACTAATTTAGTATCGCGTATATGTATGTATATATAGAGCGTCAGTGCATTTCGTTTCCACTTGATATCGTATACTTACTGGAATTTACGCCCACGAAACAGAATGCAACGAGAAAAGGAAGTGTCCTGTGAAGAGAAATCGAACAGTTTCGTATTGAACAGTGAACTGTGTTGACAGTTAACTAATTACTGAGTTAAATTTGCATTAACGAGTTATTTCGTATGTTATTGTCTCACGTGTAACAGACGTAGGAAAGAAAACTCGTTAATCGGGATTAGCATTAATCGGTGTTAATTATTTGGCAAGCAGCTTAGAAAATAGACTTAGAAATAAGCGACTCTCCTGGGAATTCAGAGATCGATGAAAAAGAACCTTGAAAAGATTCGAAAGATGGTAAGCGGTAGCGTTTTTTCGCGTATTTCAAGCAAAGTATTCTTTTCAGTCATTGTCTTATAAAATTATCCAGGATTCCCAGTTTTTGTCTCGGGTTGTTTTGATTATTGAACAACAGTATTATGCCTGGGACACATTACACACAAACACATGTACACACACACACATTCACACAGGACTCATGATATTAATATCGATGATCGGACTTTAAATCCGGTGGTATTAAACCCAAAATTGTTTAAAATGCTTGTTTATAGTCATATATAAACAATTATGTTCCGAAATTTCTAGTCTCACTTGTCACATTCGCTTGTACAGAACAAAGTCCTTCTCATTTGTCTGGTATTATATTTTTAATATAAATTCTTATATGTAAATCAATGCTGTTACATGCTTACGATGTCATTTCCTGTGCGACTAAAAGACACGTGGTTAAAGTACTTATTAGAGAGATAAAGAAAAAAAGAACCACTCCGAGAAAATAGGGATGCAGAATTAGCTTAAATAGAACGTTTGAACATGAAACCTCGCGAAGCAGAAAAAGTTACTTTGATGAAATAGCGCTTAAATATCTTTCGAGAGATAAAATTACTAAATACTGAATATACTTATTTCGTGTGCGGACAACTGGAATAATATTTGGAAACTGGAAATGTTCGAGATCGGGGTTGCGATATTCATTTGAAATAAATTTCACGGGACGCGTATTACATGTGTCAAAATTGATAAATTAGATTAACAACAGGAGCAAAGTTAAAGAAATAAATACTAAGAGATTATTAAATAATTATATGTCGGTGTTACAGAATTATAGGTAGTTATCATATGCGTCATAATTTTGTGATTGGCTTATTTTAATACATTATCTGTGAATCCCGGAATATTCCACATTTTTTGAAGCATTCTTGGAGTATTTCGATTATTAATATATCAGCGCACGCAAATTAATCATCAGGATTGAAAAATCCGAATATTTCGTTACCCACAGATAATGCGTTAATACCAGCTTGAAATTGTATTAAGGATTGCATAAAAGAAGATTCAAAAGTTCATATGAATATTGAGCATTCAGCATACGGCACACCAAAAGTAGCATACTGAAAAGCACACATCAATTTCTTGTTACATTTATATCATTATTTTAAAGCATTTTTATTAAATTTTACATTTCAAGTTATGTTGTAAATTATATATATTCTTCGGCTTTCACACGATAACGAACTACACATCGTTTAATGTGATATCATTGGGTTGTAATAATTTTTATTAGCTCATTAAATCAGGCACCGAGTATAATCGTGCGGATGGATGTAATGTTGCGCAATGTGTTTATTTAATATTTGTAGTAGATATAACTGATATTTGTAGCAATATATATACGAAAAGATCAATTCTTCGCGTACAAAACAAACTTTTATTGTGAAACATGCGTTATTGTAAACTAAGATTATATATGTATAAGCATTATAGACTGAATATTCTGTGTATAAAAAAATGACCGGTAGATGCAATCCTGTATGCTGATGACGAGGAAGTGAAATAATAGCGAGTATCTGTTGTGTATCAGTATATGATTTACAACAACAAAAAATTTAAGTTACCCTCATGGACTTTGTAAAAATAAACGTTTTAGATTAACTTTATCGATTTTATTTTATTTTTGTTTTATCTTCGTTTATCACGTTTTTTGCCACGTATATACGAGACGAGCGTAATTCAGCTTACAAACCCTTCGCAGACGAGGGATTGAGAGATATCGAAATAGAGCGTGAAACCGTGCAATCGGTCCGAGTATTACGAGAGTCCGACGATCGACGTACCGTAAATCCGCAACGGAAGCAAGCGACACGTTCGCAGTCCACAGAAACGTACAGATTTTTCCGATAGCTCCGATATTGCTTAAGGGATGAAATAGTCGCTGCGGTCTCTTCTCTGAGAACGCAATATTGTATAAATCCGAAATATTATTCCAGATGTTTCGCGTGCGGAAACGAGTGTTCGCAGTACGTGTTCTAGGAGGTCGGATATACTGGCGAGAAGCAAAAAGGGCAATAAAGGGTAAAACGAAGGCTTAAATGCGTCGTACGCAAGCGTATAATTTAATCGGTGATTATTCCAAGCACTTGTCCCCCTCCGCCGAGGGATGACCGGCTTAGAGTGCCTCGCGTGTGAACGGGATGTTCTTACGACCCATGCAGAGCCTTCCACGAAACATTACTTACTTCTCACTCGAACGCGTATACCATTAGCGTAATAATAATGTATTTAAAACGCGTAAAACACGGAGCGTCAACTTAAAACAAAAAAAGAAAAAAAAACAGAAATATATCCGACGTTGGATTCCTCATCGAGCTACAATGATCTTCGCGAGCCACGTTTCGTCCTCGTCGCGATCATCGCGACGATATCAAAATCCGGCGAGGAAATCGATCGCGACGTCGATCGAAAAGACAAAGAAAAGAGAGCAGAACGAAGAAAAAAAAGAAAGATCGGTATTCGCATACCGTATTTGCACGTATATACGCACACATCGCACGCGCGCCCATTGTCATAAGGTGTAAAAAACTAATAAGGACTCCTTAGCTCTTAAGCGACGTTAAGAATTAAAAAAAAAAGAAAGAAGAGGAATTAACATACCCACATACATACACATACACATACATATACATCTGCAATGTGATATTCTCGTGTCTTGTCCGATAAGACAGACGTTCATTCTAACGAGTATAGTTGGCGTTTGTCCTTCTTTTCGCGTTAGTCCTTAAGGTATATCTAGAATATATATATATATATATTTAAGGGGAACTCTACATATATACGTAAGAGATAATCCGGGAGAGTGTGTGTACGTGTTCGGAGGTTTTGCGGATAAAGTGAGAGAAAAGAGAAAAATGCAAAAAACAAAAAAAAATGAAAAGAAACCCGTGTGACAGAGAAAACGACCAAAAATGTGCGAAATCGAGAGATGTACAACGTAAATTTCGCGTTTTAGGATAGATAACTGTTCGGGGGGGAAACTATCGTCACGAGATCCAAGGGGTGCGTCTTCTAGGGACTCCATCTCCCTTCGTTCTTCCCCTCTTCCTCCTCCCGTTTCCACTTCTTTTCATTCTTCGGGCAAAAGTACTATGCTCTCGCGTGGAAGGTTGTAAGAGAATGCTCTCGCGCATTTCCACTCAATCTCAATCTCTTTGTAAGGGTGTAGTGAATTAGTAATTATAACGCACTTTAAGTTTAAAGAGTCTTATTCTATCCTACATATCCGTGACTCGTAATTTCACGCTCGTCCGTGTACGCTGTAGCGTTCGCGCGTTTAGTATACCGCCGAGTGAAGTACTGTTTATCCTGTATCGAGATATCTACGATTGCACGTTGCGACAACGCCGCGCGCACCGCGACAGTAGCCGCGTCGCGCTGTCTTCGACCGCGACGCGCGATCGTACGGAAGATAAAGCGTGGCTGTTGAGGCAAGACCGCAAGTCAGAATTACTTGCAATTTTTCATTCATCTACTCTTCTCCGAAATTTCACGCGGTGAAACGTTTGCGACAGCCGAATCAAAGTATACATCATCGTTTATTCTTTTATTTCGCATTAATCCTAGCATATCCGCGCGGTTATTTAACGTGAAAAATAGTGTCTTATTCGTGCACCGGATGAGTACGTTAATTTTAGACTTTATTATTAACTGGAACAAACGTGCCGCTGGCACCGCTGCTAATTTTTTCGTTTTTTTATACTACGCTATATCCAATATGTACGACTTCATTTATGTTTCTGCATACAGAGTTAGCTGCATCCTGCTGTGTTTCGATGTACCTGAAACCGGTGGTAAGGGTTTTATAAAACATCTCGTAATTCTCGCGTCTCGTGTAAAACGCGACGTGTATTTCCAGCGACGTGTGTATCAGCGTCTATTTAGCAGGTAACCGGGATTTGCGACGCGCTCCATATACGCAGATCCGTGCATCGATGCCAGAAACCCCTGTATGACATCGCGCTATAAAACACTCGCGCAACGTCAGTCACGTATAGATCATCGTCGGGGACGATTTTTCCGCTGTAGATCGAAACAGTACTCTTTGCCCGTCCCCTCAACTCTCCTGCCTTTACCTCGTTTCGTTCATATTACACCGGGGGTGGTGTCTTCAGCCTAATTCCCAAAAAGAAAAAAAAACTTAGACGGCTGTTGCTCCCGGGGGTGAAGAATAGTCTGCAAAATTCTAAGTGTGTCACATGCCATCTTAGTCCGTAAGCGTTCATACTTATTTTTCTATACCGTATAAAAGTATAATCGTTCTATCGTGTAGCTCGTAACGCTTTGTTAGTCGTCATAGTTTTTCGCCATCGTGTCTGCCGCGTTTGCCTTGATTCATCAATACACTTCTTCGTTTATCCGCACTTAGATCTTCATACGTTGACGCAGTGACTTAGATCGCCTAATTTCTTCTCGTAATTTCGTTCGGGGTCTCGATTCTATCGAGAGAGACCGTCAGTGTCTTTTCGGGGCCGAGAAAGATAATGTTTACCGTGTGTTAATTAGTTTCTCTCCTGTTCTGTAAAAAAGTGAAATTATAACGCGTTGGCGGTGCGCAGAGCGTGACTTTGATTGATCTTTCTTTCCAAGTGATCTTTCGCACTTTATCGAAGGATATCGAACGATGCTCGTTCCGCGCCGTCTCGAACGAGAGAACCGCAAAGAAACCCAAAATTCAAACGATACGTATTAAAGTGCGACGTGATATTAAATTAATTGTCAACTGAAGATTAAATTAATTGTCGACTAAGATCGTGGTATAGGTCTGTAATAATTAATGAATTTTAACAGTAATTGGAAAATATCTATGTATTTATTTGAGGGCATTCAAAGGAATTCTTCTAGGAATACTCTTTTGTGACAAGGTGTTACTTTTACCTCGCGATTTTAAATTATTTCTAAGATTTTCTCCTTGGATGTGCGTGTAATCGACTGAGATTACGACCAAGATACTTGTTTCGATATTAAGCTATAAGAAAAGACGAAATTTTATTTTTTCACGGATCTCGGCGTCTTTAAATTATTTTTAAGGCTTCCGTTCGCAAAATGCGAGCTCTTCGAGTAAATCGATTGAAATTAATAAGATAATAAGATACTTGTTTCGATATTAAGCTCATAAATTCACTGGCGTGTGATCTTGTTCTGGTTTTTTATTGACGGTTTGCGCTCAAGTTTATTTTTATAAATGACTTAGGAAATGCCTGATATGTTTTTACAAATTATATAAGGAAATTGTACATTAAATAATCGTACGGTATAAAAAAACCATCCATATCCTCTCTCTATCGACCTAAGAAACAATATCTATCTAAAAGTTTAAAGATTCTCAAGAATATAATTCTTTTCTATGTGTAGCGTTCCCTATAATCTTAATTATATCCTACGATTAATTGTACATTCTCTAATCGCGCGAATCTGAATAAATTATAATTTATTTTTATTTCAAGTTCCAGTATATATGGCGACTTTCCTTTCAATGCAATAAAATATTAATTATCGTAAGACGATTCATTATATTTACCATTTTTCGCCGCGTACACTTTACGTTACCGTTGTTCATACCCCTGATTTACGCAAGATTTAATCTCGTAGCTTCGCGGACGGAATAGATAATGCTGTAATGTGACATCAAGTAAAATGTGAAGACTAAACGCTTGCGATAAGATTAAACGCTTGGCAAGAGCGATAACGCGCTTCGTGTTAAACGAGAATTTCCTGTACATATATGTTTCCGCTATTTACTTATTTATTCGGTTACATCGTAGAGAGACGAAGTCAACTGTATTTTATAATATCGGTAACAGTACTAATCGCATCAATTCTAGTTATTTATCGCTTAGTAGTGATTATTTGCTATTCTCGATAATTATACTTTGTGTTCCGTAATAACAATCTCGATGCAATCTATAAGTGCCCGTATAAGCGTTATCAAGGCGGTCTCATTGTGTGTATATCTACTAAAAAAGCTTATTAAATCTATAAGATAATCTCGCGGGAGCTCGTCGAAAACGTCTATTGATCCTCAATAATAAAAATATAATAATACTAAATAATAATAATACTTTAATACTAATAATAATATTAATAATAATGTTAGCAATAATGGTTGTCTAATTTAGCACTTTGTGTAACCTAATGGCTGTCTATGTAATTTAACATAAACTTCTAAAGGTAATTACTTTCCGAAAACTGACACACAATCCGCTTCGGAGGCAATATCGCGCGCGACTGATCGAATTTATTAACGCGAACACGCCCGATCGACGCCAATTAATTAAAACCGAAGTCTTGCCAATCTTGCGCGTTCTGGATCTCGAGGAAAGGAGGAATTTACGATCTAAATACCGTTACCGACAATAATGGCCCGAAAGTGATATTCGCGTGCTGCTGCAATTTGCATGCGAGATATATATCTCGGATAAGCGATTAACACGATGTTTCGTAATATTGTGTAATAATTCCGTCGCCCGCGTAATCGATAAGTCACGCCGAAAAAAAGAACATCATTTGCGACGACGAAATTATTGTGCAATAATATCGATTGACGTTCGCGTCATTTCTATAACAGCCTTTCTATGTGCAAACGGCTGTTCGATATTAACGACTTTCCTTCCGTTCTTTCTTTTAATATTGTCAATTGCACCGTGTTCCCTTCCTTTCGGGTTGTCGGTGATACCTTAAGTTTACGTATAAGGAACGTTTCGTCGTATATCAGGATCGCATATTTCAGGTTTAATTCTTTAAATGGCTTAAAGGTAACACCTATGATATTGTAATATCTGTCTTTTCCATATTTATCTTTTAAAAAAAAAATTGTGCCACTATAAAGGGATGCATTTTCAAATTGGTGAAGGAGACACAAGATAGAGAGAGATATTTATATGTCTCTGCGCGCGTACGTTTCTATATGAAAATAATTACGAGCGTGCCGGATTGAATATATTGGGACGAGGGTATTTCGTGTTGCTTTCCCCGTAAATTCTCGTCTTCGCGATATCCCGCAATCTCATAGGCTATCATTAAAGTCATTCATCGCGGAATTGAAACTGCTACTGGTATCGTCACTCTATTATTATTAACGGCGCAACGCGCCGTTACTGCTGATATTATCGGTATTATACTCTCGCTGCTGTGTTACTACTGTGTCACCATTACTATTTATTGCTACCGTTACTATTACTATCGCTATTGCTACTATTACTATTATTATCGTTATAGTTATCGCTGCTAAACTGTTGCCGCTGCTCCTATTATTACCCGTTACTAATCACTACTTATCACCGCTATACTTACGCCGCCGCAATCCGCGTGCGCGCATTTTCGTTTTCCAATATGCAAACACTATTTTCACGTTTCTACTATAACTTGGAATGGCGCTATTCGAGCTCTCGTAAATTGTTAAGTACAAAAGTCAGTCTAGTTTAGGATAAACAAATTAACGAGAGTTTCTTCATTATTCTCACGGGTCGGAACAACGCTTTGTCTACCTCCGAAGCGCTGTAATAAAGCCGCGACACACTTCGCTTATTTTCTTACGGGACGCGGGATCAGCTATTCCGAAGCGGCGTGTTTTACGCATCGCGGGTCGAGTCGCGCACGCTCGGCAGTTACATTACCACTATATTCTTATTTGCCGACGTGTATCCAGTTTTGTACCCGATTCGCAAGACCAATCTTAAGTTTGTCGAGCACAAATCGTATATATATATAAGACGTCGGGAAGACGGGTCTATATTACTTTTTACAGAGGGCAAACAAGTTATTTAGGGTAATGCGAAACTGTTGGAGTTCCGTAGGCACTCAAAACGGATCAACCCTCCGTAAATCCGAGTATTGAACGTGAACGCTACTTTTATGACGTAAAAACCAGCTGAAACGACGGTACGACGTTGCCGCAAGCGTCTAAACCGGGGACGTAAATTCAACAATATTCACGAGCTCATCGTCCGTAATGTAAGAACGCGGGGGAGCTCATCATCCTCTCCGCGTGGAAAATTGCCTGGATTACCCAGACGGTCAATTTCGGTTTCGCGAGACCGAGAGGAATCTCCGCAACGTCCGCCGGCATCGCGCAAGCGACGCGACCGCGTCTTGAAGGACTTTACTTGGACTTTCGCTCGTTCTTCTGGATCATTCCACGTTATCTTCCCTCGTGCGTTAGCTTCGTTTTATCTTGGAAAGTCAGTAGTATTTGTCAAGTGCCACCTGTCTAAGAGGCGATGTTTTCCGGGCGCATTTTGCACGCCAGTTTAGTGAATAAATTTCGCAAAATTGTGGGGAGGGGGGGAAGGGGGGGATGAGAGATCGTAAGAGGAATAGAATGAGGAAATCGAAGAGAGATGTGTCCGAGATCGAGGCTGGCCGTGCTCATGCCGATTCTGTTACGCGATCGCAAACGAGAAGTCGCGGATACCACAACCTAGTCATCGACTTTCGCGAGCGTGTCGTTCGCAGCTTTTCGCAGGGCTTTCACCTAGCGATAGCTTCTCTCTTTCTCTTTCTCTCTCTCTCGTCGCTGGTCTGTACAAATTTCGCCCAGCGATTCTCTCTGTGTTCTTGCGACCTCGAGACGAGAGTTTCGAAAGAGATATCAAGTGTCTATCGCGAAGGAGAAAAAAAAGAAACGCGGTGATATCGCCAGTCGCGTCCCGGTACGGTCATCTCTGGCGTAGGAGAACAGGAGGAGGTCTCTTCTTTCCGATCGTCTTGTTATTCCTAGCCGTTAATTAACTTTTAATCGAAAGCGAAAAAAAATTCATTCGGTATGTTGTTGACGTAAATGGTATTGGACGTCGAATTTCCTCAAAGAAATTGGGTGAAGAATACATTTTAGCAACAATATGATGAATTTTTAACCAATTGAATAAGATCTTATAAGTTAATGTTGGTTAAGGATCAGTTGAATGTGACGATAAGTTGAATCCGCGACAGTCTTTGATTCCTAGTGATTAGATATGAAGCTATCTCGGGTCTTGTAGTCCCACACTTCTTTGTGATTCGCACGATGGTGACGGAATCGATTAAGCAAGCACTGTCTATAACGGCTACAATAAATGTGCAATATATACATGTAACAGGCATGGATTTATAGTGGTATTTCTGTATTCTGTACCTTTAGGATTTATCTACGATTAGATTTTAGCTTTGCTACGTTAATTCATGCGTTTTTGGCAGTATTGTTCGACGGAATCTCTGCCGAAGTAAGAAGACAAAGATATCCGAGTTTTCGTAACGTTATATTTTGAAAATTTGGAAAGCCCAAATGTGACCAACAATCTTCTGTTTTTCTTTTTAAAACGGGAGCAGAATCCGCGGATAAGAGAGTCTGATTATCGAGTGGGTGGGAACGCGCGATAGAAATTTCTTTCTCCGTAAGGATATGATTTCGGCGTATGATTATGGACGTACCACTGTACTTATTCATCGCGAAATACGTACTGTCCAATGCCAACCGACAGCCAACCGGGATTGTAAATCGTATCGCGTTCTTACGATCTGTGACCTGAAAGGATCTGTCGACTTCTTAATTCGCTCGATATTAATCATTACGCTTCGATTAAACCGAGTCCTCGTTCAAGAGAACGAAGGGAAAGTCGCGAATGCGCTAACGACCGAATTAAATGGCCGATGACTTCGTAAGATCGATCGCGAGCGCGCACTTACGAGGGATCAATAAAGTAACTTTGTCGATATCAATTCGCACATATTTTTCGATCGTATTCTAATCTCTAGACGGAAGTTCGAAAAACGAAAAATATCGCTCTACCTAGTTGGTTCTTCTTTTAAAGAAAACGAGGAAAAAAGGAGAAAAAAAGACACATTCTTCTAAAAAAAAAAAGACGCGACGCAACTGTCGCGTAACTTTGAACACTGCGTGAGAAAACGTGAGAAACTGGAAAGTGCTTTGTGATAACGTACAGTCGATCTTGACTATACTTACTGATTAAGTTGCCGTAAATCTCAATTCGTCTCACGAACGTTATCGACGATCGACTCAATTTCGACGTGTTAAATGTAGGGATTATAGCGAACTATACAAGTGTTCTCGTTCGTTTGGATCGACGTCAAAATGACCACGAATTATTGAAGTTACGACTTGAGGGACGTTCGATTTCCGGTATCGAGCGATTCTCTCCGATACCTGGGAGGGCAACGGTCGCCAGGAACATTTCTCTCTCTCGCGAGATGAACATCATATACGCGCGTCGGGCAAAATCCGTGCGACACGATTGTTACAATGGTATTATAATGGTATTATACAAAATCGTATAATAATGGCATTTGGTGGGACTAGCTCTCTCGAATCTTTCTTTTCTGTATTTTTACTGTCCCTTCGACAGTCGATAGGATAAAATCAGATCGAACGATTGAAAACCAAGATGTTCTTTAAAAAAAAAAATCTACGTACTAGTCAATTTCTTGAATATAATTAAATACGCGTTTAGTCGGACAGAAATTATCACTGGTCAATAATTTTTTTGTATTTTTTTTTATTTTGTACATACAAAATTTTAATACGTGTATTAAATATCGCTAAAGACTACACGGGGAAGATAAAATAGTAAATTTATGAAAGTGTGAATACTAATCAAATTGATAATAATTAAACAAATATTACAGCTCTTTTAAAACAGCGCTACAAATATTTTATCTTGGATGGGATGGACTATTTGGTTTAGAATAAGAAAAACCGCGACATCTTAAAAAAAAAAAAAAAAAACGCGATGCCATGAACCATGAACCATTATTGCATCAGGGCGTAAGTCAGATTGCCGAACTTCCCGATGTTGTTTACCGCGATCGAAATTTTACACGGGGGCCTTTTAAAATACGGGCGTTCTTATCCTTGCGTGGATTCCGAGCGTCTGTACGTGACATCGTGAACGGAAGAGTTATTACAGCGAAAAATTAGTTCTCCCGCTCGAAGTGAACCACGAGAGCTGCTTTTGACTCGAATTCACGGCGCGCCTCGCACGTTTCCCCGTGAATGACGGTGAAAGCTCCCTCGCTCTCGACGAACACGTCGCCCTGAATTTCCCCGGTCGACTGAGCCCCCCCTCGAGTGTACAGGGTCAACAAAGGTTAACCGTAGACTAGTCGCGGAAAATAACGCGACCGAGTCAAACGCGCCACAAAAGCAGCACGAACAAACGGAGCTGCGATTGCAATTTGAGGAAGGCAGAGGTCGAGTTTCGCGCTCGGGACACAAATGCGATGGAGATGAGACTCGCAATTTTTTTTCCCTCGCGTCATGTTAGTACGAAACTTTTTCTCGCAAGCGGTGCAGATCCGAAACGGTCAATGAACAGCGTGAATTAATTTAATTCCGAACTCCGGCAATCGTTAAATCGCATCGCGAGGGCTTTACGGCGAACGATAATGGACGGAGAGCACTCGATTGTAAGGGCACGTAGCACGTAGGAAAAATACGACAGAAAAAAGAGAGAAAACCCAGAAAAAAAAGAAAGATAACGAAGAACAAAAAGAAATTTGCGGAGCTTGGGGACGAACGAGCGGACGCATTGAATCCGTGACTTTTTTAAGGCGTAAAAAGCTATTTAAGTATAACGATAAGGCTAACACTTAGGCGCTAAGTTACTAATCTCGTAATGGTAAACTAAAGTGGCGAGTATTTTTAATAATAACTTGTAACTCTTCTAAACGAGAGACACCTAACGAACATAATCAAACGTCCTTTATGTGTAAGTTATGAATACTTTGCCTTAATATTTTTATCCGTGTGAGAAGAATAGAGAGAGAGAGAGCGAGTGTGAGGAAGTGAGAAAGTGATTGAGAGAAAGGACGAGCGAAAGAGAGCGAGAAAGGGAGAAAGAGGAGAAGTCGAGATGTGTTGCGAAAAGAAAGTCCACTTGCATTTGCTGACCACATGATTGCATTCACAGAGCGACAAATTCCTAGGGAGTAGCGGGAATTAATTGAGGATCCCTTCTCTTTTCTCGCGAGTTTTCCTTTCATATCCCTTTCCCGTTTACGAAACCGGAGTAAAGAAAAAGACAAACGCACACACAGAGACACACACGTATATGAGTACGCGCGTGCGTACGCATATGCACGTAATGCAATCGTGAGATTTCGCGCAGCAAACTCGTCCCTCGCGCGATCTTTCAAATAGGATATTAGATCGACGAAGTGGCCTTAAGACCCCGAACATGATGATGCCCTCCCCTCCGTGTGATTCCTCTTCTCGATGAAATTCCGTTTAGTGTTCTCCATCGTCGAGCGTATCGTAAAGTACCTCGACGATGCCGATCTCGTCGTTTTTTTTTGTCCGTTTCTAGATAGTGCCTCCCGCTTTCTTTACCGTCTCGCCTGAAAGGTGCACGGTGACGTGCATTTTTCGATATACCGTCGCGTTTCGTATCGTTCGAATTGCTTTCTTCATCCTCTCTCGTGGGGGATAAGATCGCGAAATAAATTTCGCGTGAATTTTGGTAAGTGAGAGAGACGATCCTCTCCTTTTACGTAACAGATACAGAACGTTGGCAATTGTGATATCGCTTCGTACGATTAAGTAACATTTTTTTTTTTCAACCCTTTGCACTCGAGAAGTCAGTCGGGCGTCGAAGCTCCCGTGGCTTGTACAACAATTGCGAAAGATTATACGCAATATGTGATCGAGCGGTGTCCCGCGCCGAGAAATACGAGAAATACAAAATGCGGACAAGGATTATCAAATGCTCAAAGGATATACGCTTCTTTTCGACTAATTCCGATTAATTCTCTCTGTAAACGAAATATCCTCTCTCGCGGCGCAAAGCGGGAAGAACGACGGAATATGGATGATCGGCTAGGCCGCTACGGGTAGTAACGAATCGATCGACGAGCGAGCTCTTGGGTGTACTAGGCTCGATTATATATCATCCTCTCACGACTGAAATTTTACTTTCCCGAGTAAAACCGCGTAGTTCAGATTCGCCGCGCGCGAAATAGGCTCCCGCAGATATAACCGCGAGACGACGTACATAACCAGTTCGCGGGGCGTATACATCACGCGTTCGACGACTAAGCTTTCTCACTTAGGGAATAGGGGAACTAAGTACTATTCGTAGGTGAACAGACCTTTTCGTTTCTCGTATTACGTTTTTCTCGCTGTCGTGTGTAATCGATGTAGGGTATTGAACGATTTAACGTTAATTGCGCGCGCGCGCGCGCGCGTTGTCTTTGGATTAGAGCCTTTCGCCGCGACGCGAGAACAAGTCTATATATACATATATCCAGGTTGAAAGGAGAAGAATAGGATGAGGGAGAAGTCTGTAAAAGAAAAAAGGGCGTCGGCGTTTGTGAACTGAGTCAGTAGGAAGTGTGACGTAGGCGCACTAGTGTTCTTTCCGCTCTGAAACGAATCTGTGAAACGCCAACATCCCTATATGCTCTAGACAAGTACTTTTCAAATGTGACAATGTAACCGTACACGCTATATATAAAATATGATTTTATTATTAAGTATAAGTAAATGAATTTAAACAAAAATTTATATATTATATATCTATATATATATATATATATACGCAGATATATCAATAATATAAAAGTATATTTAACCGGCGGTACTATATAATATATAAATATATATATATACATAATAATTATACATGAATGAATATATGAATATATAGATATATATTATTATTGTCGTCATTATCGTCGTCGTCGTCGTCGTCGTCGTCGTCATTATCATCAATCAGTGTCATCATCATCTTACTCTATCGTTATTATTATTATTATTATTATTATATTATTATTATTTTTATTGCTATCTGCGAGCATTATTGTGAGTATAACATTATGCCAATTATACACACGAACGTGAGTATTAAATAAAGCTAGTAAAGAAAGCACCATATATAAGACATAATACACGTACGCATTAATGACGGTCTACACATACATTATAATGAAACATACACATGGATACACGCATATGTAACACTGTGTTGTGAGCATTACATTAATTCTTCGTTTGTAGTTAATTAGACTTTTAAGTTCCGTATGATTTTAATTAATTCGATGCAGGTACTCGTGCAGAGAAATGGATGAGTAGAGAAAAGGGTATTCTGTAACACGTTTTGTGTGCGTGTGTATGTGTGTGTGTGCGCGTGTTGTGTGTACGTGTGTATGATGTGGGAGAGAGAGGGAGAAAGAGAGAGAGAGAGAGAGAGAGGGGGGAGAGGGCAGACAGAGTGAGAACGAGACAGGGAGACAGAATTAATAAGTCACGAACATGTGTAAGATAACTGATTGATCGAAAACGGAAAAGGAAAACAAAGAATACTGCGAAAGAACGGACAAGATCATCGTAATTTTTTTTCTTTTAAATTTAGAGGCTTGATTTTGTTACGTGTGTTACGGTTGCACCAAAACTTATGTCTTTTATATCCATGTACTGAATAATCGTTGGAATTAATAATCAAAATGATTATTTATTGATTGCCATTTACTCTTAATTGAACATTCGATAAGATCGCTAATTTCAGGTAAGCGAATTCTTCAATCTGACAATTAATTCATAGCAGGATCGCGGAGAGATAATTAATTATTAATGTATGACACTTCACGAGACATTTAATAGTTATGTATTTTAGTCATTAGCGGCAGATAAATGTATTATTGTCTTCGGCACATAGTTTATTTAAATTTCTTTTAATATATATATATTTTATTATATGTGTTATATAAATATTATCGAGATATGTACGTCGACTCTAAATCGTATAACTTACGTTTAATCCATACGTTTTAACCAATTTTACGTTTTAATCAATGTTTTCTTTTTATAGCTAGACATTTGAGAGATTTTGTGGTTTGTATAATTTATAATTGCGGTGTGTAATGGGCTTTTTGAGATTTGCGACATATAAATTTATTTAAATATTTTATTTGTATATAAAAATACGTAGATCGCGCGAGACTACCGGGCATTCTTCGACATTTTCGCTATCAATTACGGTTTCGTTTTGTCCTTATCGATTGCCATAGAAGCACGGTAATATGTCGGTGGAACGGCGAAGGGAGGGTAAAATTAATGGACAGTGTGCCAATATATACGCGACGTTAATTATTACGGTCGGTCAACACGGTCGGCGAGTAAATTGCGGAAAGATCGAGGACGAAGGAACCTTCGAAGGGGAAAAACGATCGGCTTCCAGGCGATCAATCGGTCCGTTCAATTTCGTAAAATGCCTGCGCTGTAACAGCTTTTATATATTCCATGTTTATCCTTTTCTGTTTCTCTTTCTTTCATCGTCTGAGAGAAAAGCACACGAAGCCTCCGTACCTAAATGTAACCAAGCGTACCTAGTGTTTAACGTGTACTAATATATTATAATGGCTATTCATACGATTATCGTCTGCACCAGTTTATCATTGCTCTTATTATTATTATTATTATTATTATTATTAATTATTATTATTATTATTATTATTAATTATTATTTTTATTGTTATTATTATTATATCGAAAAATAAAAAAAACGATTACAACCAGGAAAATGAAATACAGACTTGCAGTGGATATTTAATCTTCCTTGACCAATCGAGAAGATTAGGCATACTATCAACGGCGATAAGACGGATCCATCTTTCATGGTATCTCTAGATAAATCAGAGATAAACATGATAGATTCAATTGTGTGCTTAAACACGGACGGCACTGTAGATTTTCCGTGCGATCGGGTTAATTAAATGACAATGAATTAGAAAAGAAAACGGGATAATTGTTTATATTTTATATATGTACATTTTATATTTGTTTATTTATATAAAAGCTAAGTTATATTATATTGATTCCAAGAGAATTGATGAGAACTTCCGATTAATCGTGAAACAACGATTGCAAAGTAATGCGTAAAAGTTTTGTATTTTCTGATCACGAATGAAAAATTGAACGATTTCAGGATAGAACTTAAATAAGAACAAAAAATCACTCAGGCGTCGCCTCGTGCTAGAGATACAATATAAATCAGGTAAGATTTATACCCTTAACTTCGTAGATATTAATTATCTTGTCTTAAAATAATGATTGATTCTATGCTTAATTAATTTTCTAAGTCCAGAACGCGCGACACAATATCTTCCTTCACAAATATCCGAAATTACATATATATTAAAACATAAGAGTGTATTACATAAATTCATAAATTATTAAAATTACTTTAAGAAAAGTGATGTTTACTATGAAAAGGGCTAGTGCAATTTTGTTGAATTGATTGAATGAAGGGTGATGCTAATTTGTAAATTTCGGAACGCGAAAGTTTATTAGATAAAATAATAAATATGAAATATTATAAAACAAGTTTTTGTCTAAATATATTTATGGAATTTGAAATAATCTTTAAGATTATTTTATTGTGAACATTGTATCTTTATTGAATTCCGTTCGGTATTGTTTTTTTATTGTAAAAAATTTCTTTAATATTATTTCAAATTATATTAGATTATTTTATCAATCATGTTCTGAATATTTATTTTTGGTCAACATCTCATTAGTTGATAATTGCTTAAAGACATCGTTCGACCGAAACTAGAAGAATTAAATATTTTTCACGGGAAAAGAAACGTCTCGAAAGAGATGAGCCTATCATTATATCGTCGAAGGTAAAACGAACAGAATCTGATCAAAAACTTGCGACTTCGACGATGAGAAATTCTTGATCCAAAATAAGTCGACTTTGCACAATCAATTTTGTTCGAGAGCAGCGTAATGAAATCTAAATGCACATCGGATCAAAAATTCTTGAGGCATTAATTTATTTTTGGCCAAAGAATCAGAAAGGAAGAAGTCTATTCGCGATTGTTGTCAAATTTATATCCCCAAATACATATTGATATTATATAAGATAAGAGATTAGGGATAATTATAGGATAAAATTTGAAGTCTATATCTTAGGAATGGTTTATATATACATATATATATTTAGGCGGGAACATATGAAACATATATATTTGCACGCGTAATATAATATATCCGAATTTTTGCGGTAACCGAATTTTTGCGAATAGGGTGTACCTAGTCTCCATATTTTCTTAGAGAAAGATCGACGAATGCTTGTAACATTTAATTTCTTGAGCACGACAATTGAACCTCCGTCTTAAGTTTCTCTATTAAGATTCATCCGGAAGCGGGTTGGAAGAAAGCTTCTGTCTGCCTGGAAGATTAATTCGATGGAATTCAATTCAATTTTCGATGGCAGACAACACCTTATCTAACGTGTTATCACTTATCAGGCCAGTTGTATGAACTTGACCTTTAATATCCACGACATACGAAAGAATTTAGGTTTCGCTCCGTCTTGATTTGAACGGATATTGATATTCGTATCGCGCACATCCGGCTCGGGCCTGATTAGGTGGATTCACGGCGCGCGAAACGGATTCCCATCTGTGACTTTTTTCACTACGCATTACGTATAGGTATGTTAATGAATGAAGCGCGGAACGTTGCACACGCAGCACATCGCCGCGTGCTGACGCGCGTCCGTGTCACAGTATCCTCCCAGAGGAGTTGTATTAGAAACGAAAATATGAAAGTGCGACGAACGTAGCGGAATTCCGGGAGGTGGGATGAGGCGGCGCGGTCTGCGGTTCGACGTATACCTAAATAGGCGCATATATCTCGTACGCACATATACCGACACATGTACAAATATGTAAGCATTGCATGGTCTTAAGTGTCTCTGTATTAAATGTCTTCGCTGTGTAATTCTTAGGGCGTTAAAAGTAATAGTCGATATAATTGAGCAGCAGTATTCTCCTACCTCGATAACGTATTGAAGGGTGGTACGAGATGCTGGGAAGGCGTTGGAGACGCGAGACAATGCGTTATCGCGCCCAAAATACCGTAACAATAAAGCGGGGCGTGTTAAAAGGGGCTAATCGAGATTCGAGACCGTCGGTTAAACGGGACAACACAATGATTTATCGATAATAAAATTAATAATATAATTATAAAGTTAATAAATAATATTAACTATATACCGAGGAATTATCTGCGTGCCATCGAGAAATTATTATCGATTTTATTATTGAGAAACAGTTGCGTTATCCTTTTTAGGGAGCATACAGCCTTCTGGTATGAAGCAAGTCGAGAGGAAAGGGTGGATGCATGTGGGGATGAATCGTGTTCTTCATAGCATGTATGTGATTAACTTGTGCCACTCGTACCGTAAGGGGAGACCTTTATCGAGATACCGATGTCGCAATGACGTTTGTGAGAATTCCACAATTAGATTAGAAACGCCGTATGAGCAAAATTAAAAAAAGAAAGAAAAAAGAGATATCGCTATATATCATCAGGGTGAGAAATCGATTAATCTCTCGAATTAAGAAGGTTGCATGTTAAAGTGTTCCGACACACTTATCACGGGAATCATAGGCAGCCTTTGAAATAATCTTCTTCGTAAATTACGTATATAAAACGAGAATTCCATTAATTGTCGCTCGATAAAATATCCAGTATTATATAGCTTGTTATATTTTACTTGATTATAATCCTGCTCGGTGAATTTGATTTAATTAGATTTTGGATATGCGTTTTCACGGCCTTGTAACTCACGCAATCTCGAAACGTTTATCAACTAATAAGCGTAAAATCAAACCAGGTGTTATTCAGTCCATTTGTCGCCCGACAAAACAAGCAGCATTATTTCGATAGAGAATTTTAAGTAGCCTTGAAATATTAAAGAAAAGATCGGAAGTTTTTTATTTGTAGATACAGCGGAGGGGGGGAGGAACGTGAAGTTTTTAGAAATTAATTCTAAATAAAAAAAAATTAGTAGGAGGGAGGGACACAAATCCGCCAGAAACGAGCTGTTCAGACACTAATGCCGAATGTAAAATCTATGTTCTAAATGACAATATCCATAATTAAACACACACATACACACGCGCTAGCTGTCGAAAAAGCGTCGAAAAAAGGGTCGTGCGAAATTTTTACGGGACAGTGCAACGGGACAACGACGTTGCGCAACGTGGCTGTTTATCTTCTTCTGGAAATCGAAAGTAGCGAAAGTGATGTTGCAAGAAACAAGAGCGTCGGATGCTGCACACGATCTTCCCTCCTAATCGGCGATAGCGTCACTCGCCGTTCGCCATTCTTTACTTCGGTTGAAATTACAACCGGACGGAGCGTGCGCTTCGCGTTAATTCGCGTTTGAACTATGAATTTCGTTCTCTTTATATAATTGTATTCGGTTTGAATCTACGCGATGGAGCTCGGAAGAAGCCGCGTGATTTTTTTTTCATTTGTAACACAGAGCGTGATATTAAAATATAAGAGTTATCGAGTTGCCAATTGGACTTGAAACGCACCGAGCAACATTGATCTTATCTTGTTAATACTTGAAAATTATACGTGGGTTAAATTTGTATCGATAGGAAAAAAATGAGAACAAGTTCTCGGTTTAAATTCAAGTCGTAGAAACCGATTTGTGTTCGTGTGAGTGAGTTTCTTGCGCTAGGTCGTACGATGTGTAAAGAACAGCGTTGGCTCGACGGGATAATACGGCAGTATTGTCGCTTTAAAGCGGATTTAATCTGGGATTGCGATGTGATTAACGACACGCGAACGCTTTTGCATTTTTGATTGCGCGAGGGAACGTATCTCCGAGGCATTTCTCAAACCCCTCGGAAGATTATTCGTATTAGGGAACAATTTTTGGAGAAGGAACGTCGGATCGTTTTTTCTTTTCCAACGGCGATTTTGTGATTAATCGTTATCTCTCTCGTGCGGCAATTACGAAACCATGCATTTCGCAAAAGAAACAATGATGTTCCCGCGCGAGCTTATTACGCGCATATAAGAGAGGGGAGATTCGGACGTTAACGTTAACCTAACTTTAAGTCTTACGCTCGCGCGCATAGGATAAAGCTAGTGAGAAGAAACGACGAGATACTTAATCGTTGACTGATATAGCGAAAAAAAAAGTCACGCGGATCTGGTATGGTGCATTGCCATATTTTTCCCGTATCTAAAAAAAAAAGAAAAAAAATGCGAGCAAAAGATTAGACGTGTATTTTTTAAAGATCTCCTTGACCCAGGGAAAATAAGAAAGCGGCGAAGAGAGGAGAGGTAGAGACGTTCCCGTTAGTTAGGGGCACGATGAATTTTATAATCAAATTGCAGATTGGTGACATACACAACTCCAGCACCGTACCAGCTTGGTTGCTCTACAGGGAAACATATTAACTCAGACACACTTTTGATAGATTGAGATTTATTTGTCTCGGTAAATGTATTTTTGCGTCGCACTGTGTTTTCTTACGGTATCGCTCTCCACTTTCCTTATATCTCCGATGCCCGCTGTAGCTGTAAGACTATATTATAACGAAAATACATAAATTGAAGAATCCATTATGTATTGGATTGTGATTATTATGAATTATTGGCTGAGAACATGTACATTTCTAAAAGGACTTTCTTCCTGTTTGGCTGACGTGGCCTACAGCAACACAAAAAAGACAACAAGACTTATCGAAACAATTTCATAAAGAGTACACGCAAAGTAAATATAAGTAAAGTGTTATACGCATATATCTTTCTTAGCGGGTGATTCGCGCGTACGAAAGGCTGACGGGTGATTGAAGATATTTCATCCCGACCCACTTTTCAAGCGGCGGCACATTCGGAGATACACACCGACACAGATAAAGGCGAGAGCTTTCAGACGATGAAGAGCGCTCACGAGGAGTCGGCGCGCGATGAAAGTGGCTCGCTCGAGAAACCCGGGCAATTCGTTATCCGCGTGAAAATAAATGAACGTCGATTTTTACGGGGGAATCGATCGCTGTGTTTCTTTTTTTCGTAAAACGGCCATGCCACGGGTTAAGGGTTAAAAGGGGGAAGGAAATAAAAAGAGAGGAAGGAATGCGCGGCGAGCGACGCGGAGAGATGGAAACACCGCGCGCGGCACGTGCCAATAATAAGGAACGACACAAAGAAAAATATACGCGTACGTGAGAATTTTAGGGTATATACGAATAAGTGTTCCTTTGACTCGGCGTGTCCAATCCGGGAAGAGAAAAGGGAGAAAAAATGAAAAAAAAATAAGTATCGTCGCGAGAGAGGGACGAAGTAATTAAGGAATAATTATAAACGCGATGCGTTTTCACGTACGGAACGGATACGTGAAATCGCACGGGAGGAAAAAAAAGTTCGGTGATAGTCGTGTGCTTATCGTATTAAGCGACCGATATTTAATCTGGTAATAACGCGCAAATACTATTATCGTTAAGCAGCTATTTACTGGATAATGTTAAACATAAGTAAATCGAGATAACGGTATTCTAAATAAGCGATTATCGTCCGTATCGAGACGGGCGACGACTTAACGGGGAGACGAGAAGAACCGCGAATTATCGCCAAGGGGAAAAACGAAAGTGAAAAGCCGGATGGGTCGGTCATTTTCGTGTGTAGGCCTCTCCGTGATTAGATTCGGATGCGTACCGGTGGACAAGTCCGACCGCTAACAGGTCGCTTACAGGCTGTTCTGGAATTCGCCGTTCAGGATCGAGGAAGATGCGATTTCTCGCGCGAGCGTCGACGATTAATTCCCGACGCGTTTTCGGGAGTACACTTGGATCTAAACGAAACGCTTCAGTCTTCTCGCGACCGTCGAGAGCTCCGCAAAATGTAACTTCGTACAAAGTTATTTGTTCGAGTTTGATTTTACATTATTCCCTTTGAAACCTCCACTCGCTTTTCCTTCATGGTGGCCTCGAGAGGTCTCCGTGCACTTCTGCTCGTTTGTTATTTGACAAATAACGTACTCCGAGCAATCGGAGCAAAGTGGTTCTCATTTGGTAAAACATGTTAGCACGTATCGAATGTGCCATGTAATTTACTCTAAGAACACTTTCGTTACATCGATTCTCTTGAAATGTGATCCGTGAGCTGAAGTTAAAATGATTTCGTCAATCGTTCGCTCGAAAAAAGGACAAAGAATGCTGTTACGCCAATACGATTCTTCGGAAATGATTAACGTAAGATTGTAAACCAATGGCTTTACAAAAGCTACGTTCGGCTAACGGGATCGATCTGTTCATAATTAATTAATTATCTCATTTATATAATATATAAGAAAGTAAGTACCTGTAAGAAGTAAGAAATAAAATCAGTCGTAGAGTTCATTTTATTACACTTATATCATACGTGAGTAATGAATCATATAAGCCGATATTAAACAAATATTTATATTAGGGTGTAATCGACGTTAAAGTATCTCTATATGAAAGCACAAATATACATCATCGAACGATAAGAGGGAGATGATTATGAGCAGATCGAGAGTTTTCATTCTTCCAGAATTGCTTTAGGCCCCTCCAACTTTGGATACAGCCAAATACAAGTGCAATCGTTACCTCGACGCATTTACAAAAGAAAAAAAGAACTGATAAGCCAAGCAATTATCAAAAAGAAAGAGACAAGATAAAATTAAACATTAAGTAAAAGAATTTAACAGATTAGAGAAGCGTCGTCGTCTTTTATCAGCCACCGGCGCCGTTGCTACATTTCGATCGATCGTAACGATATGTATCGCGATGATGTATTATAGATTTTCCGCGGTGATTGCAAACAGGGTGTTAAAAAATTCCAAGTTCGATCGGCGATAAGCCGAGGCTAATTTGCGGCGCGACAGGGCGGATCGTGACGCCGATTTGCTTCGCGACGAGAAAGCTCGCGTGACAAAATGTTATTTTCCACTTTCGACTTTGCATCGCATTTCGCGAGAAAGCGCAGCCGAGGCACCGCGCGCGACATTCGTACGCGAGCATTATTTTAAAGTGGTGCAATTCTCTTTGTTTCGGACGACGAGGTCGAAGCCGAGGAAACGGCGAAAGCTTCGCGAGTGGAAGGAGCTTCCAAATCAAAGTTTTTATCAAAGAGGCCTATTAAGTGGAGGATATTTCTTCTCGTACTCCTGAATTTTTGTTTGCTTCTTCGAAGTTTTTAATCGACTACGATCACATCTCTCAAAACGGAGGATATGTCCGCCGAGTTTTCCCCATGAATGACATATCAATGAAAGTTTTTGGTCGACGATTACGATCCGGCTGTGACGTTCGACGAGCAAGCGGCGGTCGCGGGTGAGATGTATAAAAAAGGAAAAAGAAAACGAAAGCGTTGACGAGTCGCTGTGACTATGACGAATTTTAGTATCGAATATAAAAATAGAAGGGAGCAATGACGAGGTTCGATCTTCTCGTGTATTCCGTTCTGCTTGATGTCGAGGGTAGTGAAGAAGTGTAGCGCCTATACTCTTTCCAAGTGTTTCTTCGAATTCAGCAAGCCGGAACTCGCAACGAAAGTTACGTCTTCGTCCTGAAAGTCTCGCAGATCGCGATTCTTGTTCCATTTAACGTCCTTTCTTCTTTTCTTTTCTATAGTCCGCACACACATAAACACACACACACATACACACATCACGAGTTATGCCCACGTAAAGTCCTACTCTGTGCGCGTCATAACTGCTAGGAGTAGCGTACGAGCTATATAGACTTAATCCTTTGCACTTGGTGGACGTCGGTGTTAGGCGAATAATATTTTGTATTGTTGTAATCTAGTTATTACACCCGAGAAACTCTCAAGTCAACGAGTATGTTGTAAATACATATTATACTGACGTGTGAAATCGACGAGTGCTCTCGTATGATTCGTTAGAACGTTGTCGCTGCCGGAAGGATTATATAACACCGATCTCGAATTCCAGGACTGGATCAGGAATATAACAGATACAGTTGGCACAACTATTCTAAACAGGATTAACCTTTTACTTCTTCCTTTTAGACAAAATTTATGCGAGTATTAACGGGTCTTGTGCTTTGAAATATTTTTTGAACATCGTCTTGGTGTTTGAGATATATCTCTTGAAAAGCAGTGCGGTGATATTTTTTATTTCGTTTTTGTGAAACATACTTTTGTGTAGTATTTTACTCAGTTCTGGAGTCGAGAATGATATCTTTGACAAAGAATTCGAGAATCTCGCATCTTCTCGATCCTTTGCTCGCGCTTACCTCTTCCCCAAGTTGCTCAGATACGGCGGGAAAACGCGGAGAAACTCTAAAAAGAAGGAAATTAAGAGAAAACAAATTTTGCAAAAAAAAAGTGAGAAAAAGAGAAAGAGCACTCGAAGGATTTGAGCATCCGTTCGTAAGTAGTACGTTCTCGAATATAATAGTTAATAAAGCGTCGGGGCGAAGAGTATTTTTTCTAGGAATGTTAGTGGACCATATGGCAGCAGGAACATTAATATCGTAAAATCGCGGCGAATTTCATAATTTATAAATTGCAGGAAAATCCAAAAAAAAAAAAAAGAAAAGAATGCAAAATTGAAGCTGTAAGAAACGGAGGAAAATTACGCGTACGGGGAAAATAGAAACGTCGGCCATCAACTAAGGGGAAAGCAGTGGGACTTGTGAGGCAGTTAAATGATACTTGATAGTATAAATGCAGAGTTGGTGCAGACAGTAAAAACTTTTTTTAGACGTCCCGGAGAGAGAAAGAAGAAATGAGTGAAAATGAGAGAGAGAGAGAGAAAGAGAGAGAGAGTGTGTGTGTGTGTGTGTGTGTGTGTGTTTTAGTGAAAGAGAGAGAAAGAAAGAAAGGAGTGAGAATGTATGTAAGTAAGAAACTAAAGAAATGAAAGGTGTAGGGAGAATGTGAGAGTGAGAAAGAAAAAGAGAGAATGGAGAGAAGTTGAGAAAGAGAGGCATTAACAGAGGTAGAAAAACAATATGAAAACGATAATATTATAAGCAACAAGAAGTGCTTTTATGAAATACAATATTATTTATACCATCCTGATGACGTATATATATATATATATATATGCATATATATATATATGTACAATATATATAAATATCTATATCTATATACATTATATCTATATATGGTAAGTGATAATGTAAGAAAGAAGAATGTGTATTATGTAACAACAAGGTATAGATAAGTATATTAATATATTACAAATACACATATAAGTATACATATAAATATACACATATATATTAAAAATTATGACCTATTATGACTATGATAATATTATTAATATTGTAATAATTCGTAGTATTATATTGTGACTAGTACAGCATTAAGTAATAAAGGTTGTCCTGTATGTGAACATGGGTATATTATCAAAGGTACACGTATTGACTTGGTAACTTTCCGCACCATACTTCCTCTTTAGTTTCCCTTTTCTACATTATATTTCTTTATCTTTGTTTATTTTGCGTTATATTTTCCTTTGATTTCTGCCAGCGGTGACGAAGGACCTATTAAAACAAGCGTGAAGTTATAAAGGTAAGTTGCGCTGTTAAAAGTTTATAATCGATAAAATTAATAATTTATATTAAAAATTATAGTTTTTTCTTGGATAGTTAACCAGTAATATATAGCTCGATAGTTTGACCTTGCTAGTAATTAAAAAATACGAATTGCATAATATAGGTGCATTATGCTTGTTTATTTCTATAAAAGCAGATACGTCATTGTATTGTTAATTATCAGGAATACATTTTTGTCAAGAACGATTGATAGATTGATATGATACCGATAGATGTGTTATCTGTAGATTTTTGTAGTAAAAACACACACGTCGGCTGTATAGATAAATTGATGGTTACGCATAAAATTGTAATCGTACAGTTGCACAAAACCCTCAATCAAAGAAAAATATAAATAAGATATTACTCAAAATCACGTAAACGTATGCAATAATAGTACTGTATTAAAATAAATTGAAAATTTGTGTATTTATTTTATTAGAAAAATTTGCAATGTTCAAATAATTGGTATCTAACTAATTGACCCTACTATACACATTTGGACAAATTAGTGATAATTGTTTTGTTAAGTTTCATAGGTTTTATTCATTAGAAATGTTAGTTGCGATAACCTTTCTGATACTGATACTGATTTCTGAACTGATTTGTCTTTGATTTATCTCTTGACTTGCTTTATCGTACAAACAGACATGTGACTTATCTTTTCCTCCTGATAAATTTTTAATTTCACTTTATCTCGCTCGTTGACAATTAAACTAGGAGATAAGATCATTAGCAGCAAGAGAAACAGAGAGACTCCGCAAGAGAAGAAAAACGGAGATGCTCTATCGAATCTCTCAATATCGCAAAAGCAAATTCATGCGACAAACCGAGTTCATACTCGATCCTGATTGCATAACCGTGTGTAAGTAACGTTATAATACAACCTTACGTCATTTTCACGCGTTTACGTTTCAAGTAAAACGACACGTGCAGAGGGGCATCGTCGTATTGAGCGTCGGTCCGTTCTTCTGTGATGACCGATGTTGCGCGAGCACGAATTCATAAGCCGTATATAATAACCAAGGTCTGTACGGTCGTGAACAGTGAAGTGATACACATCAATGATGGAGAACGGATCGTTCGTTAGCACCCGGTCTCCCGAAGGTATGTAAAATCTCCAAATAAAGTCCCCCCGTTGCATTAAAAAAAAAATTCTTTTGCAGTTCCACTGTCGAAAAAAGTAAAAAAGTTATTTTTTCAATTCGTATAATATATTCTTTTACGTCTTAATCTAAAAAAAGTAATTATTACATCGCTATTTTCTTTCTAAAATTTATTTACTTCTGATTAAAACACGATGCAAGATTTGCTTTGAGATAAAAAACTTTATATTTTATATTTTATAATTTTATTATTTAATTTTACAATCAAATTATTACTTTAATTATGTTTTATACCGGCAATAGAATGAATAATAAGATAAAAGTGATCAGCATCACGATGACAAGAATTTATTATAAAATCGCGCGTTATTTTGATTACTTATTACTATATATGATGAAAAACCGTTTATAAAATTTACAAATCGTGGTTTTGTAAGCTAATAAAAATTTGATCTTAAAAATTGATTATTGCTCTTAAAAAATATATATAAAAGAAGATTAATAATTATAAATCTCATAGCTTCCGTATAGCCACGCAAATACAGAATTTTCGCATTAAGTGAATAAAATTTAACCTTTTCACTACAGTGCTGGCACAGCTAAAAGCATTGTCGACAGACGAAAAATTTATTCAAACGACGTTTGCAGAAAATTTTGTAGCTCAGCGATATGTGAATATATCACGCGATTACTGTTACTATGCTACGTTAACAGGAGCATTTTGTCAATTAAACGATAAACGTGTCGGGTCGAATGTACTTAGGGATTTAAAAAGGTTTTGAAATGTCAAGAATAATTATCGTGCAAACTTGAATCTCATTATCACATCAGTAATCTAAATTCATATCTTCAGAACTATCTCTTTGACGTAAACATAGTCAAAAGTGATATTTCTGTGGTTGTGTTTATTTCTGCCCGCGTAAAATAAATAAATGTTATGAAAAAGAAGTTGTTTTCGATACATGTTCTTTGCAACGTAAGAGATCATCATGACGGCGGATTTTAGCGTAAATATAAGTCTCCAAACAGTTTCCGAGGGTTCTTTAATAAAATCTTATTTATGCAAAAAACTTTTTTATGTGTATTATATTATGCCTTTTTCGGATTGCATGCTTATTTATAATTTATCATAATAAACTATTTACACTATATTATATAAATATATTAGCATCAAAATTATCAACGTGGAATGTGTTATTTAAGATAAAGCTAAGTTATATATATAAACACGTGGCACGAGATACTGTCATGTCTCTTGATAGCTTTAATTGACTTTAATTTTTGGAATTTGGTAATTGTCAGGTTTATAATTATTTACATCCGTAGCGAAGATCTAAATTTGCAACTGCTTCTTGCAAACATTGCATCTTTGAGCAATCACGTTTTCTATTAAACTTTTGACAATTTTATATAGTCTATACTCTCCCTATCTCCTTAATAATTTCGTAATTGCTTGTAATATAGTTATGTAATTTTTTATATTAAATATTTTGGTAATTAAGAGCTTAATTAAACTGTTATTGAAATAAATATAGTTTGAAATTAATCGAAAAATTATAATATTAAAATGAAGATATAGAGGAAAGTCCCCTATTATGAGACACCACATCTATTTTGCGTGATTGCCGAAAGTTCATGTGCAGAATTTAAAAATGTAGTAGGCGAGTGCACGCGCGATCGATTAATGAATTTTCCACTAAACAGGTTTTTACTTTAAGGGCAATAAGTTCACGATGAAACCAGCAGATAAAATCTACTAGTTTAGCAGAAACCTCGCTATCGCATAATTGGGGACTTTCCTCTAATAGTTTAATAATACAACGAAATGTTTTCGAATTAATAAAAACATTACAATTAAATGACGAAATGTATTCGAAGGGCGTAGCAAAGACTTTGCACAATTTCAAGGATCAGTTTCTACATCTTGCTAAAATATATCACATCATTGTCAATTTTCTTATGACTATAGTTTATTTCGTTACTAAGCACATGCTATAAATAGGGTCAATTTAATTTAGGTATCGCGACCATGAACTAAATATTAACGAGATTAATTATGTGTCATTGAACAAATACATATACGGATGTGTGTTCTAATGCAATGCGTTTTATCTTATCTCACATACTTACTTCGAAAGTAAAAAAATTAGAAATATTTGTAATGTTACCCGCAAGTTTACACCCCAAGAGAATTTTTCCTCATCTCTCCAGGTGATATTATTTTGACATGTTTACTTTTCAGACACGATAAAACAGTTCGAAGCTTATCTGAGAAAATATGAAAACGATGACAAGTTGGTGATTCTGGAGGCCGCGGAAAGGCCAGGGTCAAAGCCCGGCGACAATTACATGTCGATTATGATCAGAACGAAAGTCGTCGGCACACGCGGAGATGGAAGTCGTTAGTCTCGTTACTTTTATTTTTAGTTTTACGTTTACAAGGACAAAAGAAAATTATCGGTAAAACCGGTAATGTTCGATTCAAAACTGAATAATTTTAATTGACGTAACTTCACAATCACGTTAGAGATAGAAGAAGACCGAACAATGCTGTTTTATTAATTATTTTTATATTAATTCTGAATAACGTGATATATGAAGAAAGCATATCTGTTACCTATATAGAAATAAAAAATCGTGTCTCTAGTTTTTGTCTAAATGGAGTAAATATATTTTTCAATATAACAGAAGCTTATATTGTAAGCTTATAATGGTAAAGCGTCTATTATTACTAGTTCTTAACATACAATGTTTAGAAATAGTCATATTGAAAATTTTTATAGTGCCTAATTTTTAAACCCAGGTACAGCGTGTTATTGGCAGTTGTACTACTAAACATGTTAGTTAAATTACTTTATTAAAACTTAATAAATTAAGTTGTTACGTTTATTTTATATTTAAAAAAATATATTGTTCTCCTGTTTAAAACTTTAGACCTTGTTTCCTCTGAATTTATAATAAAAATGGAGATACGATTCATTGGCTCGTATTCTCAGTTCAAACGCGCTTTTATTGATAAAAGCGCGTTTTTATTTCTGAAATGCTATAGTGTATGTAACGTGAACTGTAGCATCTCAGAAATAAAAGCGCGCTTTTATCAATAAGAGTGAACTGAGAATATGAGCCTTTATCTTTAAGGTACATATATATTTTATACTTTTATTAAAAAAAAAAAACAGTTATTTTACAGATAACAAATATTAATGACTCACATTGTGTATTTGATTACCATTAAAACAATATTATGGATGGAAGTAAATTTTATTAATTCTTTTAAATTTTATAAATTGAATTTGTCTCATAGTTCAATAAATTGTATCTCTACTGATAGTTTTGTGAAATCTGGACATATTGTTTTGATTAAAATTATTTTTTTGTATTTATTTATATAATATGTAGAAAAAATATTAGTATACATGAATATATGCATACATGGATACGTTTCTTGAATTTCTTTCCTTATTTGTGCACAGCATACGCCAAGACTTTTATGACAAAGAAGATCCAGGAGAGCAATATTTCCACATTGATGGATCTTTCCGATTTATTCCGTATGGAGGCACATGCTTATACAAAAGTATTGCCCATTCTTGGACCTTTTGGCCCTCGATGTGTACATGCCGATCAAAACACTATAATAATGGAAGATTTGGCGGAAAAGGGATACGTTACCTGCGAGAGGCGTAACTTACTCGATTTGGATCATACTGTCTTCGCCTTAAAGGTACGTTCCAGCAAATAATTCGATTCCGGAACGTGCACTGCTTATCTTATCCCGATTCTCTGTGATATAAAAAAACGCAACGGATAAAAAGGATAATAAATATCAGAGGATAATACTAACTAATGTATTATCTATTAACTAGTATTATCTATATATAGATCGAGATATAAATAAATTTAGATTTTTAGAGATATTTACATTTGTACAAACACACGTTTTTATTTGCCTGAATTTCACCTAAATATTTCACTTGAATTAATAGCATACTTTTTTTATATTCTCCGTAGAAACTTGCCAAGTTACACGCGTCGGCTCTAGCTCTAAAGATCAATGATCCGCGCAAATTTGACACGTTGAATTTGAATATAGAAGAAATAATTTACAAAGACAATTCTCAAACGTCGGAAATGAGGAAATGCACCGAACTATGTGTGAAGTCGATAGTAGAATATTTAGATAAGATACAGCCACAAACGCAGGAATTGCAGACTATTAGAAATTACTTTACCACCTGCATCGACAGAACTTACGACGCGATGCGTCGAATATTCACCGCACCGAAGAAAAAGTATGACACGATCTGCCACGGTGATCCGTGGGTGAATAATTTACTCTTCCTGTATGACAACGATGGCAGGATAATCGACCTAAAGATGGTAGATTACCAGATAATCAGGTATACCTCGATCGCCACGGATATCCTTTACTTCATATATAGCAGCGTACGATCGTCGTTGATCGAGAGGAGTTTCGAGAGCTTCATCAAGATCTATCACAAAGAGTTTCTCAACGCACTCCAGCAATCGGGCGTTACAGACGAGAAGATTTTGGCGGAGCTCAGAATGGAGTGGCTGGAATCGGAGTTGCGAACTTACTCGTTTTACGGACTGCTCATTGGATGCTTTTTGATCAATCCGATTTTGGCGGAGGAGGAGGACGTTCGGAAATTTCAAACGATTGAACTTGGTGTGATGAATCCGGTGTATCAGGCCGACACAAGTTCCCCGATGGGCCAAAAGAAAATCGATCGCGTCAAGTGCATGGCGCTTCATTATTACAAGAGATTTCATTTGGGTATTATTAATGACGATATCGAACCGATTACTGGTTAGTACTAAAATTGCTCGGAGATTACGATAATGTTTATTGTCTAATCGTATAATATTATCGTCTAATGAATGACAGTAAATTTTGGTGTTTACCAGGAGTAAAAAAAGCAATCTTAATTTATAATCCCGTGTTACGTGGATGTAGATAAAGCACCGATGTGTACGAAGAAAGAGGGAGTTTATATTATATGTATTTTATACCGAAAAATATAATTATTTTTAGAAAATTATTGAAGAATATTCTTTCTATAATTACTTCAAACTTTATCGATTCTCGAATGTAATAATTAATATAAAATGAAACACACATAATTAGGTATGATTGATATTGTACGTGATCATACGTGAGAAATTAACTACAGTTTCAAAAATAATCTTAAATTTAAACTGTTTTACCGAAATACCTCGATAAAATATGTTTTTAACACGTATTAAATAATTTTTATAATGTACGTATATTGTTCAAATATATCTATATTTTTTATTTTTATAAATGATAGATAAACTAAACGTGTTGGGTCGAATGTACTTAAAGATTTAAAAAAGTTTAAAAATGTCGAGAAAAATTGTCGTGTAATTTTGAATTTATCATATCAGTAATCTAAATTTATCTTTTCAGAATTATCTCTTTGACATAAACATAATCAAAATTGATATTTCTGTAATTGAATGTTGGTTTCTTTCCGCATTGTAAAATGAATAAATGTTATGAAAAAGAAATTGTTTTTGATGCTCTTTGCAACGTAAGAGATCATCATCACAGCGGATTTTAGCGTAAATATAAGTTTCCAAAAAGTTTTCGAAAGTTCTTTAATAAAATCTTATTTATATATATGCAATAAACTTTTTTGTGTACTATATTAAACCTTTTTTCGGATTACATGATTATTTATTGTTTAAGTTAGATAATTTATTATAATAAATTAGTTGTTTATCATAATATATATTTATAGCCAAGCTATAAACAAGTGGCACGAGATACTGTCATATCTCTTGATAGCTTGACTTTGATCTTTGGAACCTGGTAATTATTAGGTTTATAATTATTTGCATCCGTAGCGAAGCTCTAAATTTGCAACTGCTTCCCGCAAACATTGCATCAAGATTTTTGAGCAATTGCGTTTTCTATTAAACTTTTGTCAATTTTATAGTCCTTGCTCCCCCTCATCCAGTAATTTCGTAAAAGCTTGTAATAAAGCTAGGTAACTTTATATTAATCTTTTGGTAATTGAGAACTTAATTAAACTGTTATTGAAATAAATATTGTTTGAATATAGGTAATTGAACAATTATAATATTAAAATGAAGATATAATAATACAACGAAATGTTTTCGAATTAATAAAAGCATGGCATTACAATTAAATGACGAAATGTATTCAAAAGGCCTAGCAAAGACTTCAAACATAATTTCAAGGATCAGTTTCTACATATCTTGCTAAGACATATTACATCATTGTCAATTCGTTTACGACTACAGTTTATTTCGTTATTTTACATTATAAGGACATGTTACAAATAAGGTCAATTTAATTTTAAAATTAATCGAGAAATTATAATATTAGAGTAAAGATATAATAATATAACGAAATATAATTAATAAAGACATCAAAATTAAATAACAAAAAGGAATTCAAAAGGCAAAGATCTTGCATAATTTTAAAGATCAGTTTTAGTTTCTACGTCTTGCTAAGACATGTTGCATCATTGTCAGTTCGCTTATAACTACAGTTTATTTCAGTACTTTACAAGCACATTACAAATAAGGTCAATTTAATTTAGGTATCACGACCATAAATGTAATGTTACCCGCAAGTTTACAACCCAAGAGCATTTTTCCGCATTTTTTTAGATGATGGATATTATTTTGACATGTTTACTTTTCAGACACGATAAAACAGTTCGAAGCTTATCTGAGAAAATATGAAAACGATGACAAGTTGGTGATTCTGGAGGCCGTGGAGAGGCCAGGATCGAATCTCGGCGACAATTACACGTCGATGTTGATCAGAACGAAAGTCTTCGGCACACGCGGAGATGGAAATCGTTAGTCTCGTTACTTTTATTTTTAGTTTTACGTTTACAGGGACAAACAAAAATTATTGGTAAAACCGGTAATGTTTGATTCAAAACTAAATAGTTTTAATTTACGTAACTTAATAACTTCACAATCACGCTAGAAATAGAAGGAGACAGAACAATGTTGTCTTATTACATATTTTTATATTAATTCAGAATAACGTGATATACGAAGAAAACATATCTGTACTTTAGAGGTAAACAAAATGGAGTAAATATATTTTTTAATATAACAAAAGCTTATATTGTAAGCTTATAATGGTAAAGCGTCCATTATTACTAATTCTTAAGATACAATGTTTAGAAAAAGTCATATCGACAATTTTATAGTGCTTAATTTTTAAACAAGGTACAGCGTATTATTGGCAGTTGTATTATTAAACATATCAGTTAATTACTTTATTTTAAGAACTTAATAAATCAAGGCGCTACTTTTAATTTAAATTTTAAAAATATATTGTTCCCTTGTTTAAAACTTTAACCCTTGTTTCCTCTGAATTTGTAACAATGGATGGACATACGACCTTTATCCCTAAGGTACAGATATATTTTATACTTTTATTTAAAAAAAAGAGTTATTTTACAGACAACAAATGTTAATAACTCATATTGTGTATTTAATTACAATTAAAAAAATATTGTAGACGAAAGTATAAATTTTATTATTTTTTTTAATTTTATTATTCTTTTAAATTTTGTAAATTGAATTTGTCTCATAGTTCAATAAATTGTATCTCCACTGATAGTTTTGTGAAATCTGGACATATTGTTCTGGTAAAAATTGTTTTTTTTTGCATTTATTTATATAATATGTAGAAAAAATATAGTATACATGAATATGCATACATAGATACGTTTCTTGAATTTCTTTCCTTATTTGTGCATAGCATATACCAAGACTTTTATGACAAAGATGACAAAGAGAGGGAGCAACATTTCCGCATTGATGGATCTTTCCGATTTATTCCTTATGGAGGCACATGCTTATACAAAAGTATTGCCCATTCTTGGATCTTTTGGTCCTCAATGTGTATATGCCGACAAAGATACTATAATAATGGAAGACTTGGCGGAAAAGGGATACGTCACCTGCGAGAGGCGTAACTTACTGGACTTGGATCACACTGTCTTCGCCTTAAAGGTACTTCTTTCAGCTGATAATTCGATCCCCGAACATGCACTTCTTATCTCGAATTTCTGTGATGTAGAAACACAACATATAGAAAGGATAACAATGACCAAGGGATAATATTTATCCATATGACTAGTATTACGCATAGATTGAGATAAAAATAAAATTTAAAGATTAATTAACGGGATTTGGAATTAATCAAGTCGGTAATTTTAAAACTATATCGATTTTCAGATATATTTACATTTGTACAAACACATGGTCTCATTGGTCTAAATTTCACCTAAACATTTCAATTAAATTAGTAGTATATATCTTTTATATTTTCCGCAGACACTTGCCAGGTTACACGCGTCAACTCTGGCTCTAAAGATCAATGACCCGCGGCAGTTTGACACGTTAAATTTGCATCTGCAAGAAGTAATTTATAAGGATGACAGTTCAAAAACGTCGGTAATGAGATGGATCACCGAATTAGCCTTGAAGTCGATAGTACAATATTTAGATGTGATACAGCCACGAACGCAGGAATTGCAAACTATTAAAAATCATTTTGCTACCTACCTCGACAGAACTTACGACGAAATACGCCGAATATTCACCGCACCGAAGCAAAAGTACGACACGATCTGCCACGGTGACCCGTGGGTCAATAATTTACTCTTCCTGCATGACAACGATGGTAGGATAGTCGACCTAAAGATGGTAGATTACCAGATAATCAGGTATACCTCGATCGCCACGGATATCCTCTACTTCATATATAGCAGCGTACGATCGTCGTTGATCGAGAGGAGTTTCGAGAGCCTCATCAAGATCTATCACAACGAATTTCTCAACGAACTCCGACGATTGGACGTAAACGAGAAGGTTTTGGCGGAGCTCGGAATGGAGTGGCTGGAGTCGGTGTTGCGAACTTACTCGTTTTACGGAATGATCAGTGGATGCATGTTGGTAAATACGATTTTGGCGGAGGAGGAGGACGTACAGAAATTTGAAACGATGGACTTCGACGTGATGAATCAGGCGTATCAAGCCGAAACAAGTTCGGCGAGCACCCCCAAAAAAATCGATCGCGTCAAGTGCATCGCGTTTCATTATTACAAGAGATTTCATTTGGGTATTATTAATGACGATATCGAACCGATTTCTATTACTGGTTAGTACTAAAATTGCTCGGAGATTACGATAATGTTTATTGTCTAATCGTGTATAATATTATCGTCTAATGAATGGCAGTAAATTTTGGTGTTTGCCAGGAGTAAAAAAGCAATTGTAATTTAATCCCGTGTTACGTGGATGTAAATAATGTACCGGTGTGTACGAAGAAAGAGAGAGCTTATATTATATGCATTTTATATGAAAAATATAGCTATTTTTAGACATTTATTAATAGAATATCTTTTCTATAATTACTTTAAACTTTATCGATTCTCTAATGCAATGTTTAATATAAAATGAAACACACATATGTAAGCTTTGATTGATATCGTAAACATACGTGATCATCGGCTGTTTTATTGAAATACCTCAACAAAATGTATTTTTAAAACGTATTAAATAATTTTTGTAATGTTCAAATATATGTTTTCGATTAAATGATAAAATATACGTGTGGGGTCGAATATACTTAGAGATTTAAAAAAGTTTAGAAATGTCGAGAAAAATTGTCGTGTAATTTTGAACCTATCATATCAGTAATATAAATTTATCCCTTCAGAATTATCTCTTTGACATAAACATAATTGAAATTGATATTCCTGTAATTGAATGTTGGTTTCTTTCCGCATTGTAAAATGAATAAATGTTATGAAAAAGAAGTTGTTTTTGATAGATACTCTTTGCAACATAGGAGATTATCATCAATGCGGATTTTAGCGTAAATATATGTCTTGAGAAAGTTTCCAAGAGTTCTTTAATAAAATTTTATTTATGCACTAAACTTTTTTATGAATATTGTGTTATACCTTTTATTCGAATTGCATATGCTTATTTATAATTTATTATAATATATTATTTATAATTTATTATAATAAGCTAGCTTTACGTCATATTATATATATTTGCATCAGAATTATTCATTTGAAATGTGTAATTTAAGATAATAAGTCAAGTTATGAACACTTGGCACGAGATGTCATGTCTCTTGATAGCTTGACTTGTGATCTTTGGAACCTGGTAATTGTCAGGTTTATAATTATTTACATTCTTAGCGAAGATTGGCAACTATTTCTCGCAAACATTGCATCGAGTATTCTTAAGCAATCATGTTTTCTCTTAAACTTTTGACGATTTTATAATCCATATACTCTCCCACTCCTTTAATAGGTTCGTAACAGCTTCTAATAAAGTTGTGTAATTTTTTATATTAAACATTTTAGTAATTAAGTGTTTAATTAAACTGTTATTAAAATAGATATTGTTAGACATTAGTTGAAAAATTATAACATTAGAGTAAAGATATAATAATAATAACGAAATATGATTAATAAAAGCATTAAAATTAAATGACAAAATGGCTCGAAAGGCATAGCAAAGATCTTGCATAATTTCAAGAATCAGTTTCTACGTCTTGCTAAGACATATTACGTCATTGTCAATCTGTAGTCATTCGCTTATGACTACAGTTTATTTCGTTACTTTACAAGCACATGTCACAAATGCGATCAATTTCATTTACGTATCGCGACCATGAAGTAATATCTAGAGATTAATCATGTGCCATTTGAACAAATATATATATGAGTGTTAGTTCTAATGCAATTTATTTTAGCGTTTTATCTTATCTCACATGTTTTGAAGTAAAAAATTTTGAAATATTTACCCGCAAGTTTACACTTCAAGAGCATTTTTCCGCACCTCTTTAGGTGATACATTATTATTTTGGTATGCTTAATTTTCAGACACGGTAAAACAGTTCGAAGCTTATCTGAGAAAATACGAAAACGATGACAAGTTGGTGATTCTGGAGGCCGTGGAGAGGCCAGGGTCGAATCTCGGCGACAATTACACGTCGACGTTGATTAGAACGAAACTCGTCGGTACACGCGGAGATGGAAGTCGTTAGTCTTGTTACTTTTATTTTTAATTTTACGTTTAGGGTTAAGGATAAACAAAAAATATCGGTAAAGCTGGTAATGTTTGAGTCAACAAAACAAAGTAATTTTAATTTACGCAATTTCACAATCACGATAGAGATAGAGGGAAACAGTTGTCTCGTAGTTTATTGTATCTCCATTGATAGTTTTGATAGAAATTTTATCTATATTCTTTTAGTTAATATTGATTTTTTATACTTATTTCATTTGCAGAAAAAATAATGACAAATATAATGTACATAAATGTGCATACATAATTACGTTTCATAAATTTCTTTCCATTTTTGTGTACAGCATATGCGAAAACTTTCATGACAAAGATGATCCCTGATGGCAAACTCTCCACATTGATAGATCTTTCAGCTTTATTCCGTATGGAGGCACATATTTATACAAAAGTATTACCCATTCTTGGATCTTTTGGTCCTCAATGTGTATATGCCGACAAAGATACTATAATAATGGAAGACTTGGCGGAAAAAGGATACGTCAACTGCGAGAGACGTCACTTATTGGACTTGGATCATACTGTCTTCGCCTTAAAGGTTCTTTTTCCAATTGATAATTCAATCCCGGAACGTGCACTGCTTATCTTATCTCGATTCTCTGTGATAAAAAAAAACGTAACGGATGAAAAGGATAGTAAATACCAGAGGTGACGATAATAACTGATGTATGATATAATTCACTAGTACTATCTATATAGATCGAGATGGAAATGAATTTAGATTTTTAGAGATATTTACATTTGTACAAACACATGGTCTTATTTGCCTGAATTTTACCTAAATATTTCACTTAAATTAATAGTATATATTTTTTATATTTTCCGCAGACACTCGCTAGGTTACACGCGTCGGCTCTGTCTCTAAAGATCAATAACCCGCGGCAGTTTGACGCGTTAAATTTGCATCTGGAAGAAGTAATTTACAAAGACAATTCCGAAACGTCGTTAATTAGGTCGTGCACCGAAACACGTTCAAAGTCGATAATAGAATGTTTAGATATGATAGAGCCACGTACGCAAGAGTTGCAAACTATTAGAGATCACATTGCCACTTACCTCGACAAAACTTACGACGCAATGCGTCGAATGTTCACCACACCGAGGCAAAAGTACGACACGATCTGCCACGGTGATCCGTGGGTCAATAATTTACTCTTCCTGCATGACAACGACGGCCGGATAATTGACCTAAAGATGGTAGATTACCAGATAATCAGGCATACCTCGATCTCCACGGATATTCTTTACCTCATATACGGCAGCGTACGATCGTCGTTGATCGAGAGGAGTTTCGAGAGCCTCATCAAGATCTATCACAACGAGTTTCTCAGCGAGCTCCGACGATCGCGCGTAGACGAGAAGATTCTGGCGGAGCTCGGAACGGAGTGGCTGGAGACGGAGTTGCGAACTTACTCGTTTTACGGGCTGCTCGTTGGATGCTTTTTGATAAATCCGATTTTGGCGGAGGAGGAGGACGTTCGGCAATTGCAAACGATTGACTTCGATGCGAGCAGTCCGCTGTATCAAGCCGACATAAATTCGGCGAGGAACCAAAAGAAACTCGATCGCGTCAAGTGCATCGCGTTTCATTATTACAGGAGATTTCACTTGGGTATTATTAATGACGATATCGAACCGATTTCTGTTACAGAATAGTACTAATATTGCTCAGAACAATCATGATAACGTTTATTGCCTAATTATTGTATTAATGTTATTGTCTAATGAACGGCAGTAAATAGTGTTTATATACCAAGAGTAAAAAAAACAATCGTGATTTTATCTCATGTTACATAGATAATGCACCTGTGCGTACAAAGAGAGAAGTATTATGTGCATTTAATATCGAAAAATATAGCTATTTTTTTAGAAAATTATTGATCAGAATATTTTTTTATGATTATTTTGAACTTTATTGATTCTCGAATGTAATAATTAATATAAAGTGAAACACACATAATTAGCTTTGATTGATATCGTAAACATACGTGATCAGAAATGAACTACAGTTTAAAAGATAATCTTAAATTTAAGTTATCTTATCGAAATATCTCAACACAATGTATTTTACGTATTAAATAACTGTTATACTGTATCGTTCAAATATATATATTTTTTAAAAAGGGTTCTTATAATTATTTCTTATGCAATGTACTATGCGTTTTGAAAAGTTTATGGAGACGTTGCGCACAAATAAAAATAATTTAAGAAATCGTATCTTAATGCGTCGACGGGACATAAAGGTGTAATTGGTATAATTTACATTGACTCTAAGTTGCATAAACCATTTCTTAACAAAGCCGTTGAGTAATGATGTTCTAAACGGTGATTTGTGCAAACGGCGTCTTTCTCACAACACAATTTCGCCGTCGAACTCGTGCCGAAATTTATCCGCGACGCCCATCTATTTCATCGCTGCGGTATTATTCCATTATTTCATAGCGATATTCTACTGTGATTATTGTTACCGACGAGACCGCATTACAGACATCCTCGGAGTGAGGTAATCCATGATGTTTATTAGCCTCATTATTTTATATTACGCGAGTGAAGCACAAGTTAATAGTGCTCATTTCGGTAAAATCCGCTTAAAAGGTCGTAAAAATGGAATCGCGGTCAAGCGATATCATCTTTATCAGAATTATTTCTATTTGCACGCAGATTATACACGTACCATATACAATATATAAATTTATATCGATTATAATAATGACATATCAGCGCTGGTCACAAGCATCCCGCATGATTAATTAATCTGCACAAGTTTAATCGCTACCTTTAAGAATCAATTGAGAAAGAGGACGTAAAAAAAAATAAATGTCCAATTGAATTTTGTGTGTAACCAAGTGCCTGAATACAACAGAGAGGTGAAAGATCAACGGAGAAAGCGGCAGTAATATCGAAGGTTAAATCATCAGACGCCGTAAACCTATAGGACTTCGTGGTAAAATTAATCGAGAGGCGAGGCGAAGTTCTGTCGTTTGACTAGGACGGATGCCCACGATAAGTTAAGGTGTCAGTTTCGCAGCTTGTGCAGCGGGCCAATGTCCCAGGGCGTGGGAGCGCGTGTCGCTTAATTGCCACACTCTTCTCTTCTTGTCCCACCGCCACCGTCGTCGGCGCGGTGTGTTGCATTGTTCCGCGCACAGGCACGCGGAAACACACGCGTGTAACACCGAGAGGAATATTAAAATGCCGGAAGGACGCGTTCTCTCGCGCCTCTCGGCGTTACGTCGCTCCTGCCTTACCCTATTGTTCGACGACGCCGTGCCGTCGTCGGTGTCCTGGGGCCCGCGTGTGGTAGAAAGACATCGATAAGGATCCACGATCTCGCCGGCGGATTAAGGCCCCGGCGACGTAACGTTACGTTGTCCCACACCGAGGAATAGGAACATTTTTAGAAAGTACGAACATCGACGTTGGGCGATTATTATCTTCGTTCTTAATTCTCGCTTGCAAGTTGATCCTTTTTTTTCTCTCGCCACGTTTGTCGATCCGTATTCATTGTCGCGCGGAACGATAATAATTGAATATGATTCGCGCGGCGGCTGTAGCAATTTTGTTCAACGACCGCAGAATATAATTCTTAATTTCATTAATGAATTTTTCGGTCACTGGCACGACGGGGTCACGATTTCTGGCATTGCATAAAGATTAATGAAGTTTGTAATTACAAGCTGATAATCAATGGACTTCGCTCAATTAATCGTTATTTATTTACATGTCCACCAATCTCTTATAAGGAATTATCTTCGATGAAGCGCAATGTTTTATGTACCGAATACGCACTTGCTATATTTCTCTTTTACGCAATGCGGAGAAATCCCTTTTCAACAACTGTCTTTCCTTGATCCTCCTTCATCTGTCGTTCTTTCCGCTCTCTTTTATCCCTTGTCGACAAATTTTTCTATTTTCCATCTTTGATACTGTTTTTCTTTCTTCGATATTGCTTTTGCTTCTCCGTTTTCCTTTTTATATCGCCGTTTTATTTCCCCTATCTTCGACCTCCTTGTCCTCGTTCCAATTTTTTCCTTTGTTCTTTTACCTCGTCTAATTCTCTGCAACGTTTCGCCGAGAGATTCTTCGCGAGTCCTCTTCCACATTCCTTTCGGCTTCTCTTTCTTTTTCGATTTTTCTTTCTTTTGCAGCGCAATCCCTTCGTCTCGTATTCCTTCTCTTCGATAAATACTGACAAAAATAACTGGCGGTAATTAGCATGCGATTTTCTTGCTTCAATTAGAATGTTAATTCACGATTTTCTTGCTTTAATTTAAAAAATTAGATGTTAAGTTATACGCAATTTATAAAAGTTCTGGCTATTTCGTAAAGAATTCTAGTTCTTGCTACGTTTGCAAGAATTCGGACGATTAATATTCAAAGCGATAAAAGCAAACATGAGAAACTTTAGGCACTCTTTTAGTTTTTGTGTAGAAATTTGCAATTTGTAAGAATTGGGTCAGAACGATTATATTAAGTTGGCTAATGCTAATTGGAGATGTAAAATATAAATACCAATCGCGGAATGGAACGAAATAATCGAAAGGCATGGTTGATTATTTAAATACATATTAATTAGTTATTAATATTATTTATTAATACAGTTTATTAATAAATAAACTATAAATTAATTAAATTATTAATATAACTCCTTTATGTATAATATTGAATTGACCAATCGTATTATTATTATTTAATATATTCATTAGCCGTTAATTTGACTCGCGTCGTATCGCGCGGTACCAGGCTGAAGTTGCCGGCGTCTTTGAATTTCGCTATTTAACGGAACGTGAGGGGGGGGGGGGGACACGGGAGCGGGGAGACGAGAGTCGGGACGGGTCGGCTTCGGGACGAGCGGCGCGCGGCGTCACGTCTCGTTCGATTGGTAAGCAAAACCCATATTAACCCTGCCATTTATCGCTTATCAATACTTAACTATCGCGTAATATATAGTAGATTCGGCGCCTGTATTCGATATTCTGTTAGAGTGCGCGATATTTCACACGACTCGCAAGTATTTCGCAAGGCTCGTCCGGCCGAAGAATCTATCGACGAAACGATCGATCATATTTTCGGCTATCGCAATAAGTGTCGCGGATATCGGTCTGCAATTTCGACTCGCGCATTTATGTATAACTTGCGTTATACATAAATAATTGACAATGAGGCAATAACCGCGCCATGAGAGACTATTACCGAGCGTATATTATTTGTCGCGCATTCTAGAAGTGCGTTCGAGAACGCACGAACGCGAAATTAGGAGCAACAGGTGTAGCACGTAGCGTCGCTGCGTCACTCTCGGTCGCGTGAAGTTGCCCGCGCGTCCTCTCCGCCATCTCAGACGCGTTCACGCTTCACTTGCGTATCGATCGTCGCCGTTCGCCGGTATCGAACGCACTCGGCACTCCGTACTCGTAGTTTACTTAGGTACTATTTTTCCGCTTTCGCGACGTGATTAACTGCGTGTCGCGTGCGATTAACATTGAGCGCGTCGTGCAAAGTGCCGCGCGCGATCGTTGCGTTCGAGTGATTAGCGTGCTTAATTGTAACGAACGTGTGTTTTCGCGAACAGATATGCCAGTGTCACGAAGAAGTGGCAACGGATGAAGGGGAGGAGGCCAGGGGTAGCGGCGGAGCAATCACGACTATCGCGAGGTGAGCAATCAGAGCAATGTGTGAGCATTTCATAACCTGTTTCATTATTCATATTACTGATGGATCAAGTAATCACGTTCGTTTGCATAGTAGAGATCCATTGATGTTGATCGCTGTATAATATATAATGATGTAATATATAATAATAATAATAATTGTGTAATATATATATAGCATATTTTAGATTATTAAAAATTCTTAATTAAAATTTTTCTCTAATATTAAAAAATTCGAAAGAATTCAGTAAAATATTTATTAGTAAAATCTTTTATTAAAATTTTTTTCTAATATTAAAACTTTTAAAAATATTTAGTAAAATATTTTTAATGTAATATAAATAAATATATATGAAATATTTCAAAAAGATTTTTAATTGTATAAATTATATCTATTAATGTTAACTGTATAGAATTTTTCTTATCAAATTCATTCTTTTATTAAATATTTGTCCAAATTATAAAAAAATTATGTCTCGCACGCAATAATTATTCTTTGATTTATTTTGGATACTGTTTTTATTTGAATATATTTGTACATATTACAGATCAATGCAGTACGTGTTACAACTGCGCTGTTGTGCATCGTATCCGGTAAGTAAATAAAATAAAATATCTTAAAAAAAAATTAAAAAAGATATAAATACATATATATAAAAATATTGTGATAAAATATCTTCTTATTTATAATTACATAGTTATAAACTGCTTGACATCTGAATTTACTAATTGTTTCTATGTGATTATACAATTATATATAAAAGATAAAAAATTTATATTAAGCTTATAAGAATATTATTAATATTATATTACAATTATTAACGTTACATTACAGATAATCGTAATATTTTATAGATCCATTATTTCATAATAAATAAGCCAGGATAGATTAAAGATACATTATTTAATTGTAGAATATTTACTATTTGCAATTAATTTTTTTTTATTAACATTTATAAACTTTCTGAGTCGAAATATTGTAATTTAAATATAATTTCTGTTTTATGAAATGAGCTTTTAAACGAGCCTAAGATCAGCTCGCTGTGATTTTTCTGCGCATAGATTGATTATATTATTATATTAATCGCGATCACGATTTAGCAGCGGAGTCGGCCAGCGCTCGCTCGCGCTTCGATGACGACGTATTACGTTTCAAAGAGCTTGTACTACGTGTTTTTACACCCGTTTTCTAGTATAACGCAGCTGTCAAGTTACGTGCAAAAAGTATACGCGCGGTGTTTTTTCATGTATGATATATGATACGCGCCGGATTTTCAAAACGCTGTAACTTAATAAAAAATTGACTTAGCGACATGCGACAAAAACTGATTTTCTGTATTTTGAATTTCGCAGATGCTTATATTAAATACCTACATACTATACTCTCTTAACATAACACCCATATACATATAAAATGGAATAATGAATAAAACAGGACAAAATATAAAATGTAATAATAATAAAATTTTTTTATATATTGCATAGAATCAAATTGCCGGTACATAAATAATTTCTTTGTCAAAGCAAAAATAAGTGTTATTGCATAAATTCACATTTGATAACTCTTTTTAAATTGAGTAATTAAGTAACTATTTAAATTTTTATTAAAACAAAAGGATTAAAAGCAATTTGCGTGTTAAATTTATTATTGGTATAATATAAAAATTATTATTACACATTTATGGATATTATTTTAACAAGATATAAATATTATATTAATATTATACACATTGTATTAATAGATTTATATTAATCAAATTGCGTATTCTCGTCGAATTAAGGTGTAAGTTATAACGTGTCCATTCTAAAACTCTTAATTGAATAAAATTAATCGATTTAGATGACACTATAATAAATCCATAAAACGAAATTCGATATGCGATAGTAATATCCGCATTCATCGAAATTTAAAGAACAGAATATTCGGCATACATTGATTTTATAACTTTAAATATTACAGGTGGCAAGACGGCTGGCACGCGGCATCCCCCGGCGCTTGTTTTCGTCACGCACACAATAGACCGCGTCATACTCCGCGCCCCGCGCCGTGTGTGCGGAAGGTCGCCGCGCTATCATTCTCGTCCCGACCATCGAATGAACAGGCACCCGTGCGTGTCGCTCTGTGCGTAGAGTTCTTACTCCTCGAAATGCGATGCAATATGTACAAAGAGAATATTACACGTATCAGAAAGATACTTCGTTATTTATAACGATCGAATTCGCTCACATGACTAAATGATTTTCGAGATTCACGCGTCAATGTTTCGAGGCACTGGTCGTTCATTGCGAAATCTCGCTCGTGTCTCGCGCGATTTATCCATCCAGAGATCGAGACAAAGAGAAGATCCAAATTCCAAATTGATGTTTCGCCGCGATTTACTTACCGAACGATAATTATTGCTCGAATTCAAATGTATCCCGTGTCGTGTTCCGGTTTATACATCAAATTGAAAATAATTTACGATCGCTTAACGCTTTCAAATGTGCGGAACGATATGCAAATCATGCGCGAATTATTGTACGTGATTTAGATGACGGAACCGTGGTTAATTAGTTTCACGTTTGATCGTGTTTTCGCGAGTGTTGTCTCGCGAGTGCTGTGAACGTGCAACGAAGCAACATGAGTTCTACGAAGCTGATAATCTGGACAATCTGAGAGGAGGAGGAGGCCTAGGAGGAGGCATCGGGCGCCGTCGGAGCAACTTTGCGGTGAGTATTATTTCTTATTTGTGCCAAATTAATTGTTCTTTCCTAAGTTTGAATTGTTTTATTTCGAATTATACAAATATTAATTAAAGGAAAAAATTTATAAAATTTTAATGATCAAAATTTGTAAAGTTTATTCTGAAAATTCTTATGGTTCTTTTTCAAAATTATTTTCGTAATATTTGAATATTGAAGACGAATAAAAAATTCAACACTTGTAATAATTAATGTTTGAAGGATTGATTATTTAGAGCATTATTTTAATGTAAACGTTATATTTGCTTGTTACAGAATCATCGTAGCGACGTTGCAGATAACTCCGTTGTTGCGCATCGGTCGGTGAGTGAGAAAGCATGCATTTTATTATTACTAAATATAATTATTCGTAACTTTTCAATAGGAACCTATTCTTTTTTGTACGAAATTAATGGGAGACTATATTTTTTCGCGTGCGAATTTTTATTTCGTGTATACTAACTAAAAAGAATTAGTATAAATTAGATTATATATTAAAACATTCTGGAATTGCATAATATTTGTAATACGCATAGTTAAAGAATAATACCTAGTCGTGAACTGGGTAACTGGTTGCAAGAATAATCGAATACTCGAAAGCAGTCCGGAAGATTCGGGATTTGTTCTCTTCTATATAACGAGGTCTTTAGTGTTCAATGGGTCGCTTAATTTTCTTTCGCGAATTGATTTCGTATAGAAACGACAGAAGCAGAGCACATTGAACTCTCCACTTTGAGGATCATTCTTTTCTGTATCGGATACTAATGTGTCACTCGATGGACTTTGATCTGGTCAAATCGTTGGACCAGTTATATTTTATTGAACGTGGCAATAATACGCTCTTTTCTCACGATTTTTGAGACTTGAATAAATCCTATCTCGATTAAACATAAAAAGAGAATTAGACTTCATATGTGTGATTAATTATATTATTAATATATTATAAAATCGTGCACACAGATGCGATTGTACAAGACACTTCATTTTCTGTCAAACAATATTTAGAAAAATAATAGTTATAACTGAAATTTACGTTGCAATGTGAATGCATTATAAAAATTACATATTTCGCAATTGAATCGGACCACGAGTATAAACCGGATTTATTTGTCGCGTGTTTTTCTATTTAATCATTAGCTTATAACGAAACTTTGCGTATTTCTTTCGCGTGTTGCATTCCTTCTGAAAGTTTCGCGAAACGTAATTTTGTACATCAATAGTTGACGTACTCTCTCCTTTTAAAAATTTAAAAATATAGCTACATATGTATATTGATAAAATTAACAATTTTCTTGGTCGCGGTTATCCGCGTTATCTAAGGCAAAGTATAAGCCTTATAATTATTACTTAATAAAATTATCAAAAAAACATATGTTATATAATAATCATGTGTCGATAAATCGCATCGGTTGCAGCCGTATTACATCTTACATCATGAGAATTTTATGTTATTGTATGCATTTCGAATGTTTCGTATATAAATTTGCGTTAAAAAGAAATCTTATATGTTTAATCTCTAAAACTCTAAACAATTTACATTGTGCCTTTTATTTTGTAATTCTGTATTGCGCTCTATATTATGCATTATATTTTGTATATTCTATGTGTATATTCTCTTTTATATAATTCTTTTATGATAATATAATGTAAAATTAATTATATGAAAAGTAATATAGAAGAATTAAAAGAAAATGCCTCTAAAAGGAAAAGACTAGAATCTTTAAAGAATCTTTAAAGATTGATTCGTTTTTACTGAATAAAAATTTGATTTAACCCTTAGTTAGCACACTTCACCAGAATCACATAGCTGGCACACTGGGACCTACTATAGGTAGCTTAAATTAAAGCTTAGTAAAGGGCCGGTTTAAATTTGAGCTGAACTAGGCTGGGGCGTTCAATACCCCGCAGTGCCAGCTAAGGGTTAAATCTAAAATTATAAATGTAGGCCAATTTAGAAAAATTCATGGTCAAATTTGGCCAAGATACATATATTTTTCAAATAAGGTTGATTTTGCTGTGCGATATGGTACAGTCCATGAAATTGAAGTTAATTTGAAATGCAAAGTTAAAATGTGCAAGAATATATTCGGCGAGAATTTTATTTTGTAGAATGTTAAATATTTAGTGACGAAAAATTTGCTGGTATACGGTTTTCGGGATTTGTTTTTTTTTTACTGTGTATACGCGCTATGTTTACACAAGGTTGCTATGCTATTGTTTGTTGCGCTGAGATTCGAACGGACAGGCAGCAGCATGATATGTCGTTAATTCTCTTTCAAAGCGCATAACTTTTTGAACAATAGCGATTATCGACTCGCGCAATTAATTAATTCTCGAAAGTTTAATAATTCACAAGTATAGGGTAAATTCGGGCAAGATGACCATAGAGGAAAGATGGCCAACCCATGTTTTCTCAATCTAGCTCGCCATGAAACATTGAATGAACATGGGTTGGCTATCTTTCTTCTATGACCATCTTACCCATGTTTACCCTATGCAACGACAATTTTGAAATTGATATTTTTGTGCACGTTTTATTTATCTCAATTGAATCGCTTCATTGAAATTGAAGCGATAACAAGTAGAAATTATAAATTATTATTGTAGCACGATATTTTTGGGCAATAATTATTTTTCTACGACACTCAGGTTTTTTCACATCGCTTTTTGAACTTTTTACCCATTTAAACGTGACGTTTGTGTATTATTTTCGAATTGCGAGAATAGAATAATGCACAAATCGCTATCTTAATTCAAGTAACGGAAAGCCATGAACATATCGATTGTTCATTAATGATATTTTACGTTAATTTTACGTTAATGCGTTTTCGAAATTTATGCGTTTGAGATACATTTAGTGTGCAATGTCGATTGTTCGCGCCGGTTTATTGCACTTAATTAACCATCGATTCAACTTTATTAATTATATCGTATATCGCATGGTATTAACGTGAAATATTCAAGGGCTCACATTTACGAGCACAGGATTGGCAATCCCAAAGTATCCGACCTATTCGATTATATTCTTAATCCTGGAAAATGAAACTAAATTTTTCTAAGTTGAGAGAACAGCGATAAAAGGAAAGTGTCATACTTTGTGTAATTCGTGCTTCTCTCGCGTTATTTTCCTGTCACAATATGTAATCAAATGTACGTCTTATAATCAAAAAATAATCGCGTGCGATTAACGTCGCAAGTGTCGTTTAAAGTGCCGCGCGATCATTGTCTTGTGGTGATTAGTGCGCGCACGATCATAATTAACCGCGTTTTCGCGAGTGAGTATTGTGTAAATGACGTGAAAGAATAAGAGAAGAGGAGAGGAGGGAGCCTGGGAGAGAGACATCGGGCGACAACGAAATAACCATGGGGTAATCTATTATTTAAATTTATTATGTAATCTATATACATATATAGATGCACATTAATTTTTTATCGAAATCTAAACTATTCGTATGTATGTACGTACGAATCACCACACAAGCAGTATAAATCTACTTATAACCCCATTAATATATTAGTATAGAATAATTCTTTATCAGAATACATAAAATAAAAAAACTTTCGCGCATGTTTTTAAAGATATTAAACGCGCACGAACACAGTGTGTGAAGATTGGAGAGGATATTCTCAAGAGATCGTAATTTCCGTTGTTTCAAAACTAAACATTTTTCAACTAATTCGCACTTGTAGATTATCTGAAAGTAAACTATCGTGGATAAAAGGATTGCAGCACTTTTTCTTTCAATGAATTTCGGAACGCGCAAAAATTGCAAGGTCAATCTCGCGATTTTTGGGCATTCCAAGTTTCTCAAATTGAAACTCGTTGAAAGAAAATGTTGCAACCATTCTGTCCACGGCAGTACATTTGTGTCGGTTGGGTTGGTTGGTTCAGTCGTGCACAATGAATTAAAAAAGAAAAAGACCGAACACGCTTCAAACCTCACTGGCAATTACCGTGTACATCGACATGCATCTCGTAGGATCCGTTATTTCCGTCTCCGTTTGCTCGATCAAGATCCTCAATTCCCTTTCAACGGATCGCCGTAAGATCGATGTGACGGCGATGAACTTTCGTTAGCGATCGGTCGCACCGGCTCTTGTCGGTAATATCACGAAAGGGCGTCCTCTTTTCCGTGACTCGAGGAACGTTAGTAAGTAATACGCTTTTTTTTCCCCTCTTTCAACGATGTTATCCAATCCCGCGCTGTGTCCTACGAGAATCCTCTCGGGCATAATGGATGTCCTTCCATCCATCGGTGACATTTCGCCTCGAGGATTTGAGATTGGCTAACAAGTCGTAATAAGTTTCACGCGGAGATCATTATTCTCTTATTAGACCCCCGTCTGATTGTTCCTTGTATTAGGAAAGCGGACGCTTCGACGCAAATGCATATAATAATATCGCTTTATGCTATTATCGTCTTAACTCTTACCGCGAGATTGTTAGAAAAATCATATTGATTTTTATAGAAGTAACTTTACACGATAATACAAATCATTATGGAGTTTATTCTATTGAAATATCAATCCTAGTACTTCAAAGACGAACAAAATATATTATATATTATTATTTATAAATATATTTATTATTATCATATATGTATATAATAAAATAATCTACAAACTCTTGTGATTTTTATATCACTATTTAATAGGGAAACTGGATTTGAGAAAAAAGTAAAAAGTTTCTTCGTAAAGAAAAAGTTTTAAATTTTTTATTTTTTATAAGATAATACAGAATTGTGATAATATAAACCTACTTGTATACAACTGAAAAAGTATTTGAAATAATTAATAAAACAGTATAATTTTAATCTGAAATATGAAAAAAAATTTATACAATAAATCACGCTGAAAGGAACACATTCATGTATGGTAATTATTACATGTTATTTTCATCGCAGTCCGTGCTTACTGTTGTCAAAGATTTCACTGCCGCTCGAAAAGCTTTTGATCTCTCAATTTTTAATTTTTCCTTTATGCTTATGCTTTCATACGTGTGCGAGTAGCATGCTAGCCGGCGGTGTACTGTAAATGAAAAATTGAATATTCAACCGTAACGTTTTATAGATGCACCGTCAAAGTGTTTGCAACGATAGGTTTTCCGTGCATTTTCCGGAGCAGTTTCTCACGTCGATAGGAATATTTAAAAGCCTTTTAAAGCCAAGCGTTTCTCGGTGACTGTTTTGCCAATATGTACAACGTGTTCGATAAAATATGTTTTAACGCACGTTGTAACAGTCGAGCTATTATACGATACTTAATCCGTACTTAAGCCCGTGTACTGATCACATAGTCGTTTGATTTTACGACATCACAGGTGAGAAATCATAGGTAATTTTCGTTTGCAGCGCGCGTTGAAATAATTGAGTGTTTTTTTCGCCATTACTCCCGCTTTCTACAGATTAACTTGTAAAACGCACCGCAAATTCTCTTTTCATCTCTCATATTGACAAATGACTGTATAATTTATTTTGAATATATGCCTTGTGGAGATGAATTTTTTTCACAGTTGGTTAAATTTTTTCATTAATTATTCACAAAACAAAGAAATGCAAACAAAGAAGATGTTTTACAACTATGTTCTATACCGCAAGAAGAAATTACACACGATTTCTTGCTACTGGCATCATAGATTCAATATGATTAGTCCGGAGCCTTCACTCTCTGACGGAGAATAGTAGCTTGAGTTGAGATGATAATTTCGCGTTTCGCTACAGTGTGCTATTGGATCTCTGAAATTACACTTTGCTGATTTGTTTCCCACATCTGACATCGTTACGGAGTACTATACATTCTCATACAGCCGTGAAAATACTTTTTACGCATCATAAAGTGGAATGAAATACCGCTGCTGTGTGTAGAGTGTTTAAGAAACTAATCAACAAGTTTCAGTCGCAACGAACTCGAGATTCTCGACGTTGCTCGTTGATTGCTTTCTTAGACGCTAGATGCTTTTAGCTCTTAGGACCATTTTTACAGCGTCTTTACCTTACCGAGTTGCACTTCTCTTTATGATATTTTTATAAAAAATTTCTGGTATTGTGAATGTGAATGATTTGACGTATAACTCTTAGTATTTTTAGTATCTTAGTATTTTTTTAGTTTTATATTGTATATTGTCTAGGAGAGTATCAAAAGTTGCTAAATTTCCATTAATTTTATATCTTTTTTTCGGGAAATTTTTAGTTTATTTTTCCATTTCATGCTTAATGGGATAAAGATAAGACATTTTATGTATATTAAAGTTTTTTGTCTTCCGAATAAATATCGATTTCGAATTTTCCTGAGTATCTCGTATAATTTTTTACTTCTTACATTGTTAACGTTTTGCTTTGAATAAATATGAAAGGAATTTGAATAAATATGAATAAATATGAAAGTACGGCCTCGTCGCGTAGTACAACACTAGTAGTAGAACACATGATATTAATGTTTCTTTACGTGATTAATTAGAAAATTAACAAACCGCTTATTGAAATACCAGGTGATGAGCTAGGCGTAACGAAAACGCGAATAAGCGGGAGGACAACGACCGAACAATTAGTTTGCATCATGACAGGGAAGAAAGTATAAGTCCTCAGGCTGGTTGATGCGACGTCAACAAAACTGTTGGCTGTAATTTATAGCGCGTGATGAATAATACTTGATTCTATGGTCGCGAAGTTGAGACACGCCGCTAACTTTCCAAAATGGAATTGAATGTTCAGCCAAGTTAATGCAATGCAACGCGTAAGGAATCTATTGCGAACCAAGTCGCTTCTAAATTTTATCATAAAATCAACAGTGTATTTAATAAGGATCGGTATTGACAACACTATTTATATTTTATTGATAATACCACTTAATATTATTGATAACGTTATATCTTTGATAATATTGATAGCAAACGCGCCATTAATGACTTTATATTACATTTTTTAGATTTATATAATGACTTTATTAAATAGTAATTAATTTGAATGATATCAAAGATAATATTTAATTAATAATTATATCTTTTTAATTATTTGTAGGGATATTTAACACAATGCTTCGTGCCGTTTAGATAATATTAAATTAAAATATAGTAATTAATATTAATTGAACTCTGCACCGCGACCTTTGTATCAATTAGTCAGAAAGAAATTTTAATGCAATTGGAAAGTTTTTTTTGTTTAGTTATCAGATACAGAGCAGTTACGTCAGTCTTATAGGATTTATTTTATTGCGCTTTATATTGAAAAAAGCGTTGAAAAGTAATATAGCTTGTATATAAAAAAAATATATAACACATTAATTTGGTTTTTAATCCAAAAGTTTCATGGTTTTCATAGTTTCCCCGGGGTGTGAAAATGCACATTTAAAAATATTCTTTCTCATACTTCAACGCCTCTTAAGTACCGTCTAGCTTCGTCGTTACGACGCGACGCAGCGTAACCACGTCCGCATACGTTATTCAAGAAAAGTGCCCGCCGTGAGCTGCGCCGGTATTACCACTGTTATTTGATTTTTTTGCGAGGGGTATATTTTCTCCCTTTTTTTTTCAACGCGTGCTGCTGTTATTACTGGCACGAAGAAGTGCATCGGGAGACAATGGTGCGCAGCAGTGTCGTTTCGTTTGCATGTACAATATAACGCGGAAAAAAGAGGACAATACAGGATTAAAGCAAACATTGTCTTTCATATTTTCCGTCACCGTCGTTCGCAGATCATAATCACGTTAAATAGCTCGTAATAAAATAGGAAAAAGCGTATCTTTAATACCATTAAACGTAGGATTGAACCGTATAAATCAGTTAAACCACCGAATAGTAATTTCAAATGAATTCAGTTCGCACGCTCACAGTGCGGCATTTTATTTGTTCAATCAGCTAACGTATTTCTTTTTCCAATTTCGCGATTAACACAATTTAACATTAACAAACAACATTTCTTTGCGTAACATACATCGCGGAGACACGCGGTGTAAAATAAAATATTTCTCGCGAAGGAAAGAAACGCTCCTGTAATTATTTACCATTAGATTTCCCGCAAAAAATCTTCTTTCATTTTAAATTACAGTACTTTGTTTGATCTTGGATTATAGTCGTACAGAAAGTCGCAATAACGTTTCGCTCAGCGCTTGGAAGATACATAGCATTTTATTTCTTTCCTATTGGCTCGCATCGGTATCAAACACCCTCACTGATTAATCGTCCGTTCGAGGACGTTTATAGATGCTCGCAGGCCTCGATCGTGTCTCGCGCGAATCGAAAGGCGAATCGCCTTGCGCCTTCGCTCGCCTTGGCTCGGCTAATATCACAGATGAAAGTGAGTTTACTGGCGCGACGCGCTCATCAGTAAAAGGATGCGCCCGCAAGTTACCTCTCTCTTCGCCGCGAGACTTCCTCTCCGCCTCGTGCGCAGCCAGAGAGAAGACGAATAGAGAGGCGTGGGAGATCGTGTCATTCACTAGGTAGTGCTTACTACGGCGCTATCGGTACGTCGCATCACGAGAAACGATCGAAAGTTGCGCTCCGCGCGCGGTTACTTTTACGTTTCTGGCTACGGTATGGCACACGTCGTGACCCTCACGACGATTCGTAAAACGTTCCGCGGAGCATCTAGCCGTATGATACATTGTACCGCCTCGAGGCTTTGCCGCGCTTCCGCTATTATCCTTTGTGGTATCTGAAGACGATCTCTTCCCGGCCAAAAAAAAGATCCGATTCACCATCTTTTCGTTTGCAAACTTGGGATTTTTAATATTTAATTTCTGGAACGAAATGACGAATTAACATTCGAATTAGGACAGCGTGTGAGAAAGAGGAAAGTAAGGGAAAGAAATATAGAAACACGATTATTAATTTTAATTTTAATTGACTCTTTAATTGAATCGTTGAATGCGATTCTCGGTGCCTTTCTGGTGAAGTTATCCACGCCTTGACATTGAAACGTACGCTAGTCTTTTTATATCGGCCTACATTACTTGCCGGGTCGAGAGAAAGTGCCCGGTATGCGCGAGATCGTATATCAACTGTTTCGTAAGATTTGCATCAATCTTTAGACTTTAGAGACGTCGCGTATATCTGATGAATTTGGAGGTGATGAAATTTTTTTTACGCGACTTTTCCATGCTTCAGGATTTTATCTTATTTTGTAACGCATTGTAATATCAGCCGATGACGTAAGAGGATAAAAGATCCTTAGTGAATTAAAGAAGTTGAATATGTCTCTGAGTAATAATGAGAAAAGGAGAAAGCAGTGAAGATCAATTTGGTGAGATTAGGCTTTCGATCTCGAAGAGAAAAATGAAGATTGAAAAGAATGGAATTTACTTTTGTTTCTCACCTCTTCTCTTCCCGCCTCTAGAATTTCTTTCTCCATCTTTCTCTGTTTGATATTGCAAATCAGTTATTTCGTACAATGTTATTTCACATTTTACATTTCTTGTTTTAAGTTTTAGTACTCAATTTAGTACTCAATTCAGTATTCAATTTACGCTTTCTAAATATTTTTACTCACAAACTGCGTAATCGCCGTTTCTATTGCTGTAGTCAGTAACGCGATTGAAAATTAGCTAGCTGAGTTTGAGTCTTCTTGTACGTAATAATGACGATACGTAATAAACGGCACAATCCTGGAGAAGACTCAGATAAGAATCAGTGAGTCGTGACACCGAAAGTTCATAGCAATAGAACGCGCGCATCCTGAATGGAACGTTATAGCTTGATATAGCCGCAAGAACGTAGTAAGGATAGATACACTAAGAACAACTATTACGACAGCGTTTTATCGGTGAATATAAACATTTACCTTGCGTTTAAATATTTGGCGTTATCTTCATTGCGCGCGCGCGCTAAATTCGCAAAAGCCAGAGGGTAGTTTTCGAAATGAGATGAGCGTAGTTTCAAACGAGCGCGATTCATGAAAACGATAGAATTCCATGATGTAATGCGTGCGTGACCGCGCGGGGTTAGCATTATTGCTCTGGTAAGTTAGACATTATCTTAATGATTGAGAATGTTTTGATTGATGAATCTAATTAGCTTTAAAACATCGATGAGAATTTTGATCGATATTACTCGAACAATTCGATAAGTTTGAAAAAACTTTATGTATATTTTGACATAATTATATACAAATATGATTTTCCTCTTTTGCGATGGAATATCGCGATGGAATATATTAAAAATGATTTGTCTAGAATCCATCGAGGATAAAACATAAGGATATTGCCAATTTGAATCATAATTAATTTTCTTGATAATATAAGGTTAGCTTCTAATTTATTATTTAAAAAAAGCGCGATGACTGTGATGTGACACTAATTACACTTATATAGACATCCATATAATCAATACCCCTTCATTAAATTCGCTTCTATTCATTTCCATTCCTTGCAATTACAATATTGCTTAAATAATTATACGGTCATTTAAGTCCTAAGTTATCCGTACATCTTGTATAATTAACGCAGATTAAGTGATTAATTCTATTTGCAGCAACGTATAAAATCATTTATCTTTATCTTATTTGAAAGTGGTTTACATAACAAAGCCTGTGTTTTCGGGCGATCACGCACAGCTTTCTCTATTAGTTCAGTCCCAAAGATTGCCTAGTTTTTTTTTTCGCCACACAATCACGCAACTTTTAATTCTCTCCATCTTAACTTCATTTAGGCCTGTGTGTTGCTCGTGTTTGTTCACATCAGCAGTTGATGCTAAACGGTTGAAAGACGCAAAAAAAATCTAAGAACGGGAAGTATGACGTAATAATGAGTTCATTTCGCAAAGGCAAAAGCCTGAAACGTACTTCATAGAAGAACCTTGTCGTTTTAACGTGATAGGTAATTATTGGATACTTTCGAATATTGGACACTTACCAAAGAGAGTCACAGTTATATTCGAAATGTCAAACTTAGGGGCGTTTCTGTGAAATTAAAATTTTTCGGATACGCCGTTCCATTTGCGGCGATTCGATAGCTTTTGCGGTTACGGCGTTAACCCGCGCGCGTACCGGACGTTGAGTACGCGAGCAATTAATCAGCCCTTTACGCGGGAGACGAGACCGTCTCGGGATCGCGACAATCCACCGTTGATCAACCGGCCCTGAATATCGGCGCCGCGCCGCGCCGCCGGGATCGGTGGGGATGGAGATCCTGGCGGCATGAGGTCCGTGCGCCCCACGGACGACCCGTCAGTATCGTGCCGCGACTCCCTCGCGACGAGAGAGCTCGCTCCAAAGTTCCTTCGGCCTCGGCTGTGTTCGCTGCTGACTCTTCCCTTTCCTTCCTCTCCTTTTTCTCTTTTCTCTTTTTTCTTTTTCTCTCTCTTTCTGTCTTTCTCTCCCTTTTCTTCTTGCCGATCGTTCACGCGAATAAGAATCGCGTCCGCGGCGTTCGCGCGCGTGCGACGCTTCCCTCGCTTCGCTCCGGTATCGTTTCCCGGAGCCGGCCGCGTGTGTACCACGACTTTGGAGATTTAGAGGATCTCAGCAGCCGAGGATCCAGGATAGTATTTTCGCCACATCGGCGATTGTTACGGGCGGGCGCACGCGGGGCTTAACACCAGGTACGAGGTTGTCGTATACGTTGTTTTGTGAATAGATATACGCGTCATTGATAGTACGATATTTGAGAAGCGACAAGTATTTATACTTGTCTATTCTCCTATCTTTTTATCTTCCTACGTTTAAGACTAACTATCTTTCTTGAAATATCAAAATTAGACCAATTGGAATAAATATATGTAATTTTTTTATGATAATTGAGATAACCAATATAGATGTTACATATTTACGTATGAAAAAAAAAAACAAGAATATTCAGGTGATAAAATCTCATTCTGTTTAATAGATTCAAAATGCAAAACAATTTTGCGTTCTCACAGAGAACTGAAATTTGGCCTGATACAAAATAGTTTTATACAGAGCGTCTAATAATTTCGTTTAAAGTTATTCGGTTCAGTTCATGTATCTTGGATTACGAAGTTGTTATCTCGACATTCTATATTATGCGTGCCTTTAAACGCAGATAAAATTACGATTTTCCGTTTAAATGTTCTATCGATCTACCAGTTTGCTCTTTGTCGTTGTTTAGCTTAAAAAGTGCTTTCCTCTTTAAAGTCTAAACACCACTTATATCGGAAAGAGGATTTCGCGCTCGAAACAGCTGATTACGAAGTACACGCTTGTAAATACCGCACTCGCGCAAAAATGCAGCAGTAAATTCAACCGAAATTTAAAAGCGCATTAGGTACGAAAATTTTCCGACGCGTCCGGCTAAAGGGTCATCGTCGGGCTGGGCATTTTCGTAGCCGGAGATGTAACGCGCGCTGACGCGGATCGATGGAGCATTACTTTACAAGAAGGAGATATTTAACGAGTAATCCTCTTAACTCAAATAAATCGCATTTTTGGCATTTTGCCGCCAGCGAAATACACGTATTTGCGAAATCTGCGTGAAGTATACACTTCAGGCTTGTTCAGTTATGCGGCTTGTTTTATTATTAATTAAGTCTGATAAGGTAGAAATTTGGCATATTATATTATTTTATGCAATAAAGATAGACTTTATTTATATATATACAATTATTTATTTAAAAATAAAATTATGGACCGTTCATATAAAATCGAAAATACGAATGCAAACAGAAAATACATAAATGGATTTTGTAAAAATTTTTATTGTATACGTATACGATTTTTTAGCAAACGATTAATTAGCAACTACATTGTATAAATCAAATTTTCAATGGAAATTTAAAATAATTTCATCGAGTGTTTCCAACATTTCACCACTTAATGTCGTTATGTTTTACCCGAGGCTTCCACCGTCCCCGAGGGTTATAAACGCATCAGGGGGTTGCCGTTGAATCGAACAAACTTTGGCGCGTTTCCACGCGTCGCGTTTGCCCCGCGCTCATGCAACCATTTTTATTATTCTCGTCGACACCAGGAAAGGCGCAGTTTTTCAAGCGTGCATTTAAATAGCGCGGCCACCCGGGTCCGACGTCATGAAAAGTATTTGTCATGCAATATAACTTCTCGTTTGTTTTCGGCGAATTATTTCCCGTCGTTAACATTTGCAATATTGTTAAGGGTAATAAAAAGGGAGGTAAATAAATTATTTGAATTTTCTACATTTCTACGAACTTTAATTCGGCGCACAGTTTTCAACATAGATAGAATAAACTCAAAATTCAAGTACATATCTCGGAAGTCATGTGAGTTATTAAAACAATAATACGCGGTACGCTCAAGATATCACGTTAAATTCCAAAATGTATCAAAGGGATTAGTTCAGAGAAACAGCTCTGATATGTCAGGCATTTGTATTATTTGTAACGTTCGACATCCGCCGTTGTGCAGTATGTGATATAAGAGAATATCAGGCTTACCCCGATCTTCCTCTCCCGTTCGTCGTGCGAAACTATATGGATATGGAATATTTGCGGCGTAGGTATCGCAAACAAAGATTGAAGATCCGCGAAGCATTCGCAATGTGAGATGTCGTGATATCAATGATACTAGGTTCCCGGAGTATCATTATCCGTCGTCGACATACAGTCAACTCGGTGGAATTATTTACTGAAAGGTACCCGTGCGAGATGTATAAAGGAAATTTCGCTGCTCCATTATCGCGCGAGCAGACTGACAGATCCTTCCGCTGGAGCCTTTAGTTTTCGCTTCGCTGTCAAACTTCGTACTTAAGTTGAGTACCAATGTTCCATTTGATATACTATATCCTTGCGCTTATTGTCTATTAATTTTCTCATTCGATTTACATTAGCAAATTAGTAAAATTCACAAATTGTGTTTTGTAGGTATAATTCTTTCTACTAATTACTTTATTTTATTTCAGTTTAATTATGTCTGTAATTAATATAAAAACGGTTGCTATATAATTATATTATAAATTATTAATTATTTTCCCATTTAAATGATATAAATTAACCCTTTGTCGTCTGTACTTTAACAGACAGAAATAGGTAACGCGCTCTAGAATAACTTGAAAGATAGTTGCGCGATGTCAGGCAAATTTCATTCCATTAAGAGGTTCTTACATGCGGACAGAGTAGACCCAATTTACCCTATCGTGCCGACGAGATCCTTCTGAAAGTCCTTAAGTTTAGCTTCTTGGTAAGAGGGGAAACGAGCTCTATATTTAATATTGCCGACATCAAATTCAAAAATGCTTACCTAAAATGTCTTTATTTTTTTTGCGACGTTATATACATTTTTGTATTTTATATTAATTGTATTATTGAAGACGCCATTAATTGTATTTAACAAGTAAATGGCGAGGCGGTTAATGGTACAACGAATGACATTATTATTTGTTTTATAAAGTTTATGTAATAAATAATAATGTACAGCAAAACTCCGTTATGTCTGTGCATTAATTAACATACGTGTAAATCTAATTAGAGTGGAGTCTTTGGTCATGAGAACCAACTTCTTGCTCGACTCGATGTCGAACACGACGACAGTAAAGCGGGATGTTCCTAGGTCGAACTCGTCGAGGTCGCCATAATTAATTAATCTTGTCTCTAGCTAATTAATCTGCGCTCGCCAGTTAGGTGAATGAGGAGCGCAGAATGCGATGTCGGACAAAGCGGTGGATCGTTAAGCAATACGTCATAACGAAATGTGTGCCTGACCCATTTTTGCACGCGAACTTCCACAGGCACGCGAAGTGGCTTGTGGAAATCTCGCTCCCGTCTCGCGCTCTCCGTTTCTCCCTATTCCCTCTCTTTTCGTTTTGTCTCGGTCTGACAAAAACGTGGCGCAAAAGAGTCTCACGCTGTGTGGCCAACATCGGTGTAATTATACACGCGAGTGTAACACGTCGCATGGCACACTCGAGCTTCTGGGCGCGCGAGAGCTTCTCTCGCGAGAGGGAAGCAATGAAACATTCTTCGTGTGTTAATAAAGCAATAAAATTTCTTCATCCTCCGTTAATTCTTGCACGCGGCATTCGGTATTCAGTCGTTTTCATTTCTCTCTAAAAAGGATTCACTCGAAGGTATTTCGCTTCGTTGGCACGATCCGCTTGAAGTTTTCGTTCGATGGAGAATTTTATTAAACAGTCGAACTCTCTGTGTGCACGGAACTGTGAATTATTTCGAGCTTGTTACATCACATCTAAGCTGGCTTTGATAAATATTGAATGGATCTCATGAAACGTAAAATAGTATCCATCTTTTCTGCTATTCTACTGCTAATCTTAGTCAATTCTTCCTTGTTACTAAAACAAGTATCAAGATAATGGCATGTACAGAATGTACCTCGTGTACTCCGGCTTTAAGATGCAATTTATCTCATTTCGTTAGGTGCAGAATGTTCCACTTTTGTAATTATGTAGTTTTACTTACATATCTCTGCCCAGATCTCGCACTTGCTTAACGCTGTTTAAGGAACTTATTATTTATATAGAGTTACAGAATTACAAAGATCAAGAGCAAGGGTGTTATTATTCTTATACAAGAGCGTAGACATAGATTTGTATGTTGTTTCGCATTTTAAATAAAAAACTTAATTGCTGCACACATACACACACAAACACATATGCAGAAATGTCACTGAATACATTTGATATCGTTTATGTGTAACATTGTTGCCTCCATTCGTCTTTATGATTGTCATTTGGTACAAGTCAAGTTTCCAATTATTATCTCTGATTGATCTTGGCGGGAATCTCACTTGCTACCAGCATGGCGGGCGCCAAATTACATCCGGATTACAGTGATTAGTTCTGAAGTCGATTGTATCCTAGTTCCGAAACGCGTGTGTGATATCTACGAAAACCACAAATCCTAAAAGTCGTAAAGCAAAGCGATTCAATGTCAAATCGGCTATTTAAGATATCAGAATAGCGAGAAGTAATTATTCAGAATTACGATTAATGTGATCAATGAGTGAAAATAAATTTGTCGAATGTTCACAACGTCGATGATAAAATCCGTGTATTTATATCGTATGATACAAATGATACACGATATGTGTGTGTGTATGTGGAGCGAATTGCTAATTTATTATTTTATTGGATTTTGTTTCAACGTGAAATTGTATCGCGATACGAGAAATTCGAGTTCCGAAAATGACAAATCTGACGATAAATACAATCTGCATATTATGACGACAGAAAGTTTTTCAACGACAACAAAATCTCGCATGACAAAACAGGGATTATTTCACAATTTAATAATTTCTCTTTGCGCCGGGTACAACGATTTTTAGTCCCATGAGCGTCCTTCCAATTTCAGGTCTAACGATATCAACGTAATGTTGTGACATTATGACCGCGATACGACGGCCCAATCACAAACGCGTGTTTGATGTAATTTAATATGTAATAGATGGATATTAATTCGGGCCGCGACGTAAAATGACGAGCTCTCGGGTCATATCGAGGTTCAATGCATTTCGGAGAGTGTGCTTTTGCGCAACGCGCATAATTCGCCCTCACCGAGTGACGTTAATCGCGCGCAATGTAAATGCTCTTGTTCAGCATTACGCGGCGCATTAAGCTCGTTTTGCGACAGAATAACGGTGGTACATGTTTGTAGACGCGAAAGAGATTTATTTAACAGCTCTTTTTTTTGCTAGACTGATGATTACGGCATTTGTAATTAAACAGAATATTACAGTTGATATTTACCAAAAAAAGAATGACGTTTTCTGTATTATAACTGTAGGAGTACGTGTGCATAATGCAGCGACTTTCTTGCTTCTTTCAAATTATTCCGTGTCATCGCGACAACGAACAGAAACATGTCGTATGCATTTGTGTTCCACGTTAATTTAGTGTTGAATTGAAATAAATCACACGGATAAACAATAGCGACGTATTAATCGCTCACCTTTTTTTCGGAGATTTTCTCTACGAAAAAATAATATCGCGATGGATTTGCATTACCTTTGACTGCATGTTGCGTTCATACTTAAACTGAACTGGGAAATGACTCCGAGCTGGGGACCGGCGGGGCTATATCGAAGTTTCGATATTGCCGTAATTCCCAATTTGCCGAAGGTACCGCGCGCGGAACCGTGGACCGTCCACTAATGCGATAAACGATCGCTGCCGGACGCCTGGTTTCTGGCTATACTACTGGCAGCGTCCGACCGGTTTCCACATCAAAGCGGTCCCTGCTGCCACTCCCGCGGACAAGTCGCGCGGCCAACGTAAATCCTATTATCGATAAAATGTAATCACTTTGACGTGGACGTCGAATATAATGCCGCACGACAAAGTCTTTTTTTTCCATTACGTAATCGTGTGTAAAAAATAGTGAAACATATCAAGTATTTGTTATATTTCTAACAATGGTTTGAGCGTCTAGGCCAAGTAAATTCATTAATTGTTTTCTCTGCTATTCCAGGATGCCTTTTTAACTTTGTCAAGCAGCTGCTTAGCGATGAAACGTTCAATTAAAATATTACTAAAGCAAAATTAACACAATTCAATATCAAACTTCTTCATCTATTTGCAGCTCTATAGTTTACGAAACATTTTTAATTACGATTTTTAATTACGATCTCTTAGCTTAATATAAAGACTAATTAAGCATTGCAATGCAGTAAGTTCATAAGAAATGAATTTATTAAAATTTTTGCATTCATATGCATGTATAAAATACGTAACAAAATTCATAAATCTAACTTGTATTAAGTACTCCACTTTTGCAAAAGCGATTGCTGTCTTAAGGACCTTTCCTACGTTACCAGGAGATTAACGTCTCTCTATTAGGCAGGACGTAAATGAACTGCAGCACTAAATTTATACTTCAGCTGGTGCACTATGTATTCTTGTCTAAAAGTACATTTACAGTACTGCAGAAACGGTATGGGTGTGTAGGACTCGGACATATTAATGAGAAATTATTATTGTAAATCTCATAACTAAATTGTGTGTGGGTGCGTGAGTCAATCCCACAATAAAAGTAAATATATTTCTATATATACAATATTTGTACGTATTCTCCAAATTTTTGAAAAATATACGCGTTCGATATGACGTGTCTCGAGAGAACAATTAGAAAGAAAAATGGCGTCGTTATCGCTGGTGTACGAATCCACTCCGATTTCAATCGGGAGATACTTGATATTTCGGATAACTCAAAAGTTTCCGCGAATATCGAAAATGTGATGTGCCCTGCTGTTTGATATACGATGCTAAATAACTGAAAATAATTATCCATCAATGTAATTTAATAGGTGTCGGATTTATTATTGGATTCTCCAAAGTTTTTCTTAAACGGCGTTGTTTTTAATCTTGCGTAAAATACTTAAATATAATATTTATAATAGAAATCTTGTTTTTAAAAAATAATGCAATTATATTTTAAATGAATATACAGATATCGAAGAATATATCGTTAACAAATGTACGTCTTTTATTTTTAAAACAAATTAAATTGAAACTTAAATTCCAAAACAAATATTAAAAACATTGTTTTTCTACTGTTTTTAAATAAATTTTAATAAAAATTCTTATATAATTTAATTTAATTATTACAATATTTAATTACCACAATATTTCAATATTATTATTGAAATATGTTTGAAATTTAAAAAAATACCGTTTAATTTTTAATTAAAAATGGGAGTTGCAATGTTGGGACAATTTGCATATTTTATCCGGCTTATTAAACTAAAAATCTTTTATCTATTAAAAAATATTGAGGAACTATTGGAGAAGCATTATTGGAATCGTAAACAAAAGTTCGCTGTTATTACTTTTTCGAGGTCTTTGAGACTCGCGTATTCGACAGCGTTGAACGGCGGTACAACGACCAAAGTCGGAATCGATCGACATCTGTGTTCCGATAAGGGTATATCGGTGAATGTTCCAAGTTATCGATCTAATAGCAGCAGAGAGCGTGCTATATAGAATCCGTGCACGCTCCGCGCCCCGCCGCGATCCGATTCGATGTCGCGCGTGCGACCATATCGATATCGATATTATACCCCGCGGCATGTTGCACCGCACTTACCCTGTACTTTGCTGACAAACAAACTTTACGTGCAATTTTTTACCTCGAATTCGAAAAGTTCGACGATAAACGCCGTTGCGAAAATACATCGCAATTCTGAATCGCGAAATTTCGAGGTTTGTCATGGCGATGAAATGCGTATTCTCCGGATCACGAAGAGAGCGTATATATGGATCACGACAGAGTATATATATTTCATTTACGTTATTTATTTATCAAACCGGAAATTTGCGGTGCTTGGAAATAAATTTGATCAGTACATTAATTCCGTAACAGTTCCGCGGCGTAAATTTCTGTTAAATTATATCGATTGCAACGGCATTGACATATCTCTCTCATTAT
>NW_020223305.1:117632-131916 GCF_003070985.1 Temnothorax curvispinosus | reverse complement strand
ATTTACTAAAATCCAGAACATTTTTTTCTCAGTGTACGCATAAAATCTCCAAATCGGCCGGCCGTTTGAAGATTATTCATTTACTTTGAACAAACGCTACCGATTTTTCGATGCACGTGTTTCTTTCCTCATACTTGTACTCCTCCGCCTTCTCTCAGCTAATCCTGCTGAAATAATTATCGAATTAGCATTACAAAGGAGGAAGGAGGTACGTACGTATGCGTTCTAAGTTAAGATGCCTAGCTTCGCTTCGTTATCTGGTTGCCTTTGTTCCGACATCGGACTTCCCTCCTGAGCGACTATCAGAAACGTGAAACTTGTTCTCGTTGTGCCCGAGAGTCCTCCAGGCTGCTGTCACATTAATTAAACACACGATGTAGTATAACTCGCGTAAGACAGCACTCGACCTGAACATTAAACCGTCACAAAATGTCCTAGAAACGTGCACGTCGAAGGAAAGGAATAATTTCAATCTTAGGAACAAATATAATATTGAGAATTGATTGACTTTCCAGTAATTGGCGAGATCTCCGGTAATTACAAAATCTAAGGATTCGTTATTGTAGAAACTCCAGAGAAAACAAAAATCTGAAACTAAATTTTAAGCTTTGTTAACGATAAATGAAAGAGTTAAGCACAAAGAGTTAAGAGATAACTAATGGGACGTTAATAAATTAAGACTCGAATTAGATTTTCGTCGGGGATATTAGAATGCAAATTAGTTGCGGAATATTTTCTCCTCGTTATACTCGGGATGTCCTTGATGATCCACGGCGCGTCCTTTTCCATACACGTCAACAGCCCTTTAATGAATTCAAAATCGATTCTCCAAGAGAAGGCTCTTACTTCTCTCCAAGCACGATTTCAATCTATGATACCAAATTACGCGAAAATGGTAGTAAAATGTGGAAGTTTAAAAGTAAATGTCAATTAGTACGGAGCTTTTGGCGACCGTAATTTCAGAAAAACCTTTCGAAAAATACTTTTCTAAAGTGGAAAACTTTTTCCCTTGAATTGCTCTTGTTTGCGCAGTTTTATAATGGTTAATTTATTGTTAAACTTTAAAAGAGGCAAAAAAGCTCGCTCCCTGGAGTTATACATCGTGAATAGCGGGATGTGCTAAAAGGAAATCGCTGTTGGTTCGAGATTTCCCGGAGCTCTCCATCGTCCTATTATTATGGATTTTTACGTTTAAATACCGTAAAACAGACGACAATTTCGATCTTATTATAAAATCTGTACAATATGTCGGAAAAATATTATCGTGATGTAATAATTCATAGTTATTAAACTATTATATAACCGACGGATTTATAAGTACTGACAGTTTTTTACGACATATTTATTAAATTATTTAGCGGACGTGTGAAGTCCATTTACAATTTTTTTACATTTACATAATTATTAACAATTGTGTGCGTTTCGTGGTTTATTTATTTATGAAACCGGGAATTTGCGCAGAGCTTGTAAATAAATTAGAATATATTATTTCAATGCTAGAACGTAAATACATTTTGTTGTTATTAAATGAACAAACAAGTAATTATATCATTATAATTTTAACAAATTTATTTAGTATAACTTAAAAAATTTCTAAGCAAATGGTATTAATGATAATCGTTACGTCAGCACATATAGTGACGATTTTAATCGTGACAGATACGTTATATCAATATATAGGCAACATGTCAAAAGTGAATATGGAGAGTAGAGAGAATTGCAGCCAGTGGCGCTGAAAGGAGTAAACAAGAGATCCCGCAAAGTTATGTGGTGTGCGAACAGAACAAAATCCTCGGGCGATATCGCTGGCGCGGCGCGCGCGCGCTGATACTCGCGGCAGATGATTAGAGTGCATCGGGGGATTTTTCGAGGCGAACGCGTGGGAAAGAAAGTCTTTTATTTCACCGAGAAAGCGGGAAGACTGTATCATTATATGCGATTACGGTACGTATATCTGCCGTACGTTGACGCGTTTCGCGTTACCGTTCCTCCTTGTTTGCGCCAGATCAACGGCACATGTGCGCTTCGTTACACGCCACGCGAGTGCGAAGCCAAGCGCCACGATGATACATCTAAGATTATTATACAATCGTGCGTTTTCCCAGATAAGGGAAAAGCCAGTCATTTTAACCGCGTTATTCCAATCAGCTGTCAGATAAATTTAATTAGACGTCAATCGAATCGATTGGACATAATTGCACGCCGTCATTAGAACGATGTAACTATTTTTGCAACCAGTCAACCAATTAGTCATTAATTTCGTTATCTCGTGTGGAAAGCGACCGACGTTGCAAAACGTGCGGCGACAAATTGGGTCACGGGACTAAACTTTGGCCCTCGTATCCACGCCGCATGCTAAATGCGGCTGTTTCCCATCTCGTACTGTCATTAAGCATTGCCTCTCGTAGGCTAGACAAATAACACTCGAAATCGGGGAGTTACATGTAGCGCTAAATGCAACGCTAGGTAGGGACGGGAATGCAATAGCAGTCGGTGAATCTTTGGTTTACTGCTCCCGAAATGTAAAATTTAGTGGTAAATGTGACGATTTTATCTCGTGTCAATCGTGTTGACGCGAACATTTGCGTACGGATAAAACTCGAAATCGGACAGTTACATTTAGTGCTATATGGAGCGTGAAACAGAAGTGAGAATAGAATCACTGCATCGAATTACAGTTAAAGCATCGTATCCTTTAAATTTACTTCGATGATTTGCAACTTTTACTAATCTATTATTTACATTAAAAATGTATAATCCCGAAGAAATATGTTACAATTTTTATCTTATATTTTAGATTTCATTCAAAAATGCTAGGCGAGAAGAAGCTGTTGAAACAAGAATGAAATATTTTGCTACTTAATTGCTACGAATTAAAAACGTGTGATCGTCAAAACAGATTTAACCCTAACAATTATGTACAATCCGTTCTAATTCTTCAACGTATATTAAATTCACTATTTTATTCGCCATGTGCTTATTTTCATTAATTTCTCATTTCTGCGATATTTGGTATCGTAATTGTAATTATGAGATTGTCCAAAAGCCTTATCTCGTTACCGAGATGCAGCGATCCCTCTTGAGGAAGGAGAAAACTGAGATCTCACCGACGACCGAATAATAGCTTCTCGCATTATCTGTCTTTCTGATCCACTGATGCGAATTTTTCTCCGAAGGCGAAACTTTCATAATTTCTTGGTAAGACTTGGTATTTCGAAAAATTTTGTGGCGCGGCCTTCCACCTTCCTTACTGGCGATTGCGTCATTTCCCTTAATTCAAAACATGAGATTACACGAGTCCTCCGCAGCTTGCGACACAGTGACTCAATATGAGAAAATGTAATACCCCCTGAGAGTGAAAATCGGCAGTTCGAAAAACAACGACCTTAGACTCGCGTGAATGGCGCTCGTTGAAACCGCGATGGTATACGACAATACGCGCATTCGAAAAATTTTGCGACACGTGGGACAGGTAAAACGTTCGCATTCATATGCAGTAGCGCTAATATTTCTTTTTGTTGATGCAACTTGTTAGAAAAAATCCAGTGAAAAGTAAAGCACTTTTAGTTATCAGCCATTCAAACGATGATAAATTTAGATTGCGTATAGAAGTGTTCAATACTGGAATAACGGATAAACGGCACTCACGAAACCGGATTGCAGTGGCTGTGAATATTTTATTTCTGCATTTGCAGTTGGCAAAGGACGAAAAACGAACGCAGAGCTGGAGGAGATGGAAAACGAGAGGGATTTTCTCATAATTATGATATTTTTTCACACGAAAAAATTGCAATTTGGTGCGAACGTATTTTAAAATTTCCGAGTTGATTGACAGAAATGGCCATTTGATTGAATCGCGGTATTAAAATTTATATTAAAATTTATATTACCATGAAAATGATGCATCGCGTACAACTTTTATGAAACAAATGTGAACATTTACAATCTTTGCGCCGCAATTTCGTACTTTGTTCAACATGAATAATGCAACGCGCTATTCTTTAAATATGTACGTAATTCAAAGTTTCTTCGTTTTAAAAATTTTCGAAGAAAACCGTAGACGCGGAGGAAAGTTTTCTCTCTGGCGGTTGAGAAATTAAATATTTTGACGCGTTCGTAAAACCAATTGCCCATAATTATTGTGCTCGACGGCTGTTCCGAATCAACATAACTATCCTATCCTCCTATTGAGGAGAGGACGAGGAGAGACGAGAGACGAGGCGAGGCAAGACGTGGCGCAGCCGACGTAGCAGGGAGAGCGCTGGTATTTGCATAATATGGGAATCGCTTCTGAGGCCAAGCCATTGTTCCGAGCGCGTCTATGCGCGTGGTGTAGTATGTGAGAAGATTCGACGAGCGGAAGAACATCCGAATACGTAACCCGGCGATAATAATTACGTTCCTGTTCCACGTAGCGCGCGGTGTGCTGCTTGGGCAACGCTCTCTTCCTTTCTCCCACACCGAATTGACTGCACGGGGGGGAATTCGCCTGGTACTCTACTTGTTTGAAGACCTCGTTTCGCCACCGATTGATCCGGCGATCTGAGAAAGAGAGCCGCGGAGAAAGGGCGGAGGGGATCGGGGGAGGGGGAGGGGAAGACCGTTTCTCGCGCTGAAGAACGGGAAAGCGGTTCGTTGACAAGAATCCTGGCCAGTCGGAGACAGAAGTTAATGAAACATTCCGGAATGCTTCATTAACTCTGGGACGACCATGCGTAAACGTCAATTGCGTCGGCTCGAACTTATATGAATAAAAAATGTGAAATCCATAATAATTGATTATAATATACCTTGATTTACTAAATTAATATCTTGAGCTAATCAATAATTCAAGGAAGTTGATGATTTTAATTGAAATTAGCTGAAATTTTATCTAATGTCATTATTTATCGTAATTTTGCGATCTTTAACATTAATTATTCTTGTGTAGTTAGGCTTTAGCATAAATTTTTCGTTTCCATTTCTGAATTCGAATACTCAAAATCACACAACTGACCAGTGGCGTAGATATTTAAATAGCTGCATCTGTTTAGGCATGCATCTGTTTAGGCATGAGTAAACAGCTTCCATTTGCTGATATTTTACATTAGATACTGGTATTTGAACGTTATAGATTCAGGTGTCTTTGATGGCAATCTGTACATGCATACCTGTGTGAATGCGTGTTTAGATATGCGAATCAAGATGCAACATGGTCGGTATCGATTCTAAACAAGTTGCTCGACACAGTTTACATCGGTGTTATTTCGGCATTCTGTGTTTCGACTGTTGTATCGGGTTTGATCATCTCATGGCATCTCTTGAGTCGTTTAACAGGCATCGTACTCTTTGATTATCTATACAGCACGGCGACGATGTTACTTCGATTGATTGATTTACGAGAGATTATAAGATATGTCTTGTTGAGAGGATCGTTTTATAGGATCGTTTAGTATATCATTATGTCACAGTATTTAAAGCAGAACTAGTCTTATTATTAAAATTTCAAGTACAACTCCATTTTTATTATCTTGCTGCTCGAGCAAAACGTTGCCGCAATAATATAATTATACGGTACAAAAACAGAATTTAAACAACTTGATGAATTTTTCAACTATTTCAGAGTAAACCTTAGGTACCTGGCTTTTAATAATAAACACGATAACCTGCAGCTATTTAAATTTTTTACGGAAAAGCTTTTGAATTAATATTTGAAAACGTCTCAGCGGTGTCAAATGAATGCCAAAAGCTTATGAATATTTCCAACAACTAAATATTTCTCCAAAAAGTTAACTGTTCCGTAAACCGCAGAAGTTTCTACGTATGCACATATTAAAATGTTAGATACATTATTATTTCTTAAAAAATGATTATTAAAACATTCCATTTAATATCATTTCTCGTAAATATTTTCTAGTTCTACAATATAAAATAAAAAGTAGTATTTAGAAAAATATATTTTAAATTTTACACAATCTTGGAAGCATCTAAATTATTAAATAACGTGATACGAAATAATCAAACTTTGATCTTTGCTATCTTGTTTAGCTATTATTTAGCGCTAATTAATATTAATGCAGCCGGTAGTAGTAGGTATGACATCTCAAATTCTAGCTACATGCACGTAGTTTCATGGCAAGCTCACGACATCTGGGCTAATAACATGGGTAATAGAATGGCTCCCAGCACGATACGTCTCCGTCAGTAGTGCTAGCTACCGATTACAATCCATTAGTGAAACGGCGTTGGGGTAAAGATAAAGAGAGAGAGAGAGAGAGAGTAGGAGGAGAGAGAGAGCTACCGATATGATGGAAATTAAAATACTGTTACGATTACAGGTTTAAGCAGATCGTAAGCGATGGCAGAAGGTCCGCGGATCCCAATTACGGTGACCGGTAGCGCGGTAACATAACAGCAACGGTTACGAAAGCGAGCCGGTGATTACGGAACGAGAGGTGCAAGGATCTTCGGATCCCATCGTGACTCGTGGTTGTTGTTGTTAGTTCAGGTGATTTCGGCCCGACCGATCGCTGACCTTTCGCCATGTCATAATCACACGAGTCGCGGCTTTTTACGTGTCTAATCGACATCGAGCGGATCTCGTGACGGACCCCGGGTATCGATCTGTGAAATTGACGTCGCCCCGCTGGATTCGCGACACGCGAATTACACGGTGCGCTTGTAAAATTCGGCGCTACACACCGCGCGAATAATGCCTTATTGCCTTGAACGGGGGATCGCTTAAGGCTTGCGCGCGCGCGATTATTTTCTTTCGAACGACGAAATGCCATGCCGATCCCAGTGAAGAAAACGTGGCAGTGCGGCTTCTTCTTCGGTTGTTTCGTGCCGGTCCTCCGGTGAGGAGGCATAAAGGAAGTAATCACCCGCGCTGATTGCGAAAAACTGCCGACCTGACGCCTAGCCTGCCTCGTCCTTTTCACGGTTGCTTGCACGCGCGCCGCCATCCTCGACTGGTCGCTTCTTTTTTATCGCTGTGCATCATGCAGGAAGGTAATCGATCACTTATATTGTATCGATTAACTTCTCTGTGGGATCGAGCGTTCCCCTCCGACAAAAAGAGCTTGTATTTATTGAAAACAGACTGATATATCTTTGCATCATTTCTCTAAGACATTTATCTTTTCATAAATAATCGAGAGCGATTTACAATCTTTAAAGTTAATAAAAGTTTAGATTAGTTGCAACGATAAATTAAAATTATTTTGCACGGATACAAGTTTCGCTTAAGAAAGAAACAAGTTCTTTTTGTGACTTTTGTAACTTTTATTTGTTTGCATTTTTCTCTTTATACTATATGTACCAGTTTCTGTATCTTAACAATGAAAGTAGACTGTTATAGCAATCATACACATAAAGTCTAATCTTTGCCGCCGTAATCGCGAGCTCTGTAATTAGTTCTAATAAAGGAGCGATTACCATTCCTTGCTTTAATTAAATTACGAAATTCACTGATATTGGTCTCATTAATATTGTTAACCGATACACCAACATGCAATTAAATCCTCTTATTATTTCCATTATTTATTTTCTTCTCTTTAATTTTCGTGTAAAGTTTACTTTTCTTTTTTTCCTGTATAAATATCAGCTCTCGGTGAATATGAAAAGGTAAACATGAAAATATACAACTTTGTTTATTTAGTTAGAATTAACAATTTTATCTCGCTGTTTTGTAACGTTCCCTTTAATTAATCATTTCTTTTTCGAGTCACTGTAATTAAGTATGTGCTTCAATAGAATCGTAAAGCGAGTTATCACGGGAAATGCGGTGTAAAAATAAAAGTGCGGGAGGCTGACCTGCCGGTATTCTTTCCCAATCGCTATTCAGCGCGCGGAAGACCAGATGACGACGATAAGCGAGCGAGTGCATCGCGTTGGAGAAACGCATGGACGAACTGAAGTGTAACCTCGTAAACACGGGAGAAATGTGCCGCGACAAAGAAAAGGAAGACGCTTGAAAGTAACGCCACGCGGAAACCCGGCGACGTAACAATTATCTCATCCGCGTCATTACTTTCTAAGTTTCTAATTAACCACGGCGACTCTCCGCGTACGCAGTATCACTTATTAGACAGGTGTTAAATGCGAGTACGGGCCGCTGCTTCGACACCACGAAATGTAATTTCTCGCTCAAGAAAATTAGTTTACGCATCTCGTTGCGTAAGAATTATAAGAATTTAAATTCGCGCATTTATACCGTTAAAAAATTTTCTCCGATTTAAAAAAATTTGCTCAACACTATTTATTTTTATAGTAAACTTTTTATGCTAACAGAAATTTTTTCATGTTTTTACGTCGAATATGTTATACAGAACAGCGAATATTTCTAACAGGTACTGTTAATTTATGATAAACTGTTTTTCATCAAAAAGTAAAAACATGGTTGCAGGTATAATATTTATTGTGTACTGCCAATTAATGTTTCGTAAACTTTACGTGTTTATAGAGACCAGAAAATATTTGATTGCACCAATTTCAGTTGATCGTTAGACCGAAACGATTAATTTGAAAAAACAGTGACATTATTTGGTTTATCGAAAAAATCTATACTAAAGTCAGAACGTGTACATCCATATCGCGTATTATATAGCTGTATTGGAACATCAGTATCGAAATTTCGACATGTACACAATTTTGCCTATTAACTGTATAGGAACCACTTGTTCCAATTACAAATAAATATGCGCATATTCCATTTTTATGGAGAGGTGAAGAAATAGCAATAAATGTAAAGTTTTTAAGTTTCGTGAAGTTTAAAACTTTTTTGAAAGTATGACACTTTTTTGGAAGAGATATAATTGCATGTGAATTTAATTACGATAAATTTAATTTGTACGTTTGTTTTTTTTCTACATATATATATCTCAATTGTGGCATTAATTTAAAGAATAAATTTAGTATATAATTATATAGTTATTTAATTTTCAACGTTGAATAATTTTGTATTTAAATTTTTTAAGATTTATAAAATTTTGTTACTTCTGTAAAACATCTTTTTATTGTGTTTGTTAAATGTATCTTGAATAGAATTCACGCTTCAACATTGAAACAAACGCCATTATTTTTTCAATATTTTCAAGGAAATTCTCAAGAGAAAGTGTATGATTTCCGAGACATTTGCATTCATATGCATCTACAATATCTGCGCGTTGTATGCGCAATACATCGAGCGCTCTATTAATGAGCGATGAAGCTGCAGCTCGTAAGCCGAGACAGAGCATTGAACGTTGCACTTTCCCGTCTATTCGTGGATATTCGTCTCAATGTTCTCCGATAACCGGAGATCGAATCGTTCACCAAAGTTACGAATCTCGCTTTCTCTCTCTCTCTCTCTTTCCCTCTCGCCGTGGCGCAGGGAAGGTGAACGCAATCTTCGCGGCTCCTCCGACCCCGAACGAAGATGAAAACTGGTGTAACTTTCGACGTGTTTAATTCTCGATATCGCGGAAAATGTGCTCTATGCCAATTGTGCGGCGTTTCCATTATCATGACAATTTCCCCCCCGTGGCTACAGTGTGAAACTTCGAATTCGCAGAGATTATACGCCGCCGGTACCGAACGTCGCCGACAATGAGCAACGCAATTAGAACGCTTACAAGCGCTTATAAGCGCGGCGCTGGAAGTACGGCGTCGATTCGCCCGGAGCGATTGCGAGCCGCAGGCGAATTAAAATAATAATCGAGCGCTCGTGAAGTCGCGGATAATCCGAAATTCCAGACCGCCCCTAATGACGGTCCGCTCGCAGTCGTGACTGCGACAAATGGACTCTCCCGTCTTGGCGAAAATCCTAGTCGTCGTCTGCCTCGGCTAATCACAACGCGAGATTATCGGAGAGAGATTACGTGCGGCCGTCGATGGTCTTTAATATTTCGAATTAAGTGGTTACTCAACGGCGCGGGGTGCGTCTCACTGATTTCACTCGGTGCTCCTCAGATTTTGCATAGCTTTTGAGAAATCGCGAATAATCGTGTACACGATGTAAGATGTAAGTATAGTAATGCAAATAATATTACGCAAAGAATAAATATTAAAAAATATCGATAGAATTCTGAGTAAAGAAACATTACAAAAATATATACTTATATTTTATGCAATGTATTATTAAAATCATACGAGGAACATTGCGCTGTAAGAGAATAATTTACATACAAAGAGATATCACTCGCCGTTGTGATAGCTATGCTGATCTATTCTCTGAAGCAATAAAGCAAACACAAATCAATATCCAAGCGAATTCTTCATTTTCAACGATCTAACATTTTCGAGTCGCATAAAGTAAGATAATATTCGTAACATTTACGTCAAATTTGTGAAAATCTGATACAGAGAGAAAGAACCAAATACACGCACTGCCAATAAAATTTATTAGTTTGTATTTTACACGGAGTGCATGCGTTTGATTATTTTATTATGAATTTAGTGCATTTTAAAATATTAATACGTTTCTCTCTTATATATCTCGCAGTAGTAATTTCGAAATTTATCTCATTTCTCTATTCGCGGATGCAGAGAGGCAAAGGCATGAAAATGTATAATCCTTTGTAAATTTTCGTTGGGATAATTTTGCGTGTAATGTCTCTTTAATTTCGCTCACTTTTCGTTAATAATTAGTTAATTAATTTTCATCAATAATTTAGTCGTCGATGTGATAGATCCAACCGCACTTGACCCGATCATTATCTCTTTCCGCTAATTGCATATATTATTATTCAATTATCGGATATTTTAATTAATGAGTTATACATGTTACACGATCCCAGAGGAGAAGACCGGGGAAAAGGAAGTGTATTATCACTAATAACAATTTATTTTTTTTTTATTATATTACATTTTATCGTATTACGTCGTGACTTTATTTCGTTCACAACAGAACGCTAACTGACACACAGGTGTGTGTGTGTCAATCATTTCTTTTTACAATTGCTACAAACAAACCTCACTTACTCTCTACGAGAGCGACTTTTATGCTGTTATTTTATCGATTCGAATGGTGAATGAACGCACGGATGTCGAACGCAGGCGTTCGTGCGACAGAGTTTGTGTGTGTGTACGCTTCGCAGGCCTGTAAAATGGCTATGATCTCTATGTTGATATTCCAGTTATTCGGTGAAATACGGTTGGGGGCCGCGAGCACGACCTGCGCTGGAAAACACGAAAGCGTTTTCGCTCACGGCAAGGATCGTTCTCAAGGATGATCTCCGCGCTCGCGCACGAGCTAGCCTCGTCGCCGTTTAAACGCGAAAAGGTGAAAGTTGAGCGAAGCGTCGTACTAGAGGCTTTTCATATTTAAAGGTCAACAACTGGTGGCCGACAATAACTACGATGTTTCTTCCGCTTGCGTGGCAATTTTATGCCAATTTTGTCGCTACGTGACGGTACCGAAAGGCGGGGATGTTGGAGGAGCCTTTTTAATTTTTTAACAAAAGCGGCGACGAATTCACCACGGTGTTGAATAATATAACGATCTGAATAAAACAGCAGCGTGAGAAATAATCTAACGAATTTTTAATCCAAAGCACATTCGTGAAAAGCTTTTAAAATCCTCGTTGTATTAATATCTATCTAAAACCCCTTCCAAAATCGATATTTTGAAACTGTATTATTAATTACAGCTTTAAGGCATCGATAAAGGATTAATACTTTATTTAAAGATTTGTATTACGAATGAAAAATTGATGATCTTTCTTTGTCACATCAGCAAATTATTCATTATTATTTTAATTTTTACCTCAATTTGTTATTTATTAATCACAATTTTTTATTATCTAGACATTAGTCCAATAACCGTATAAGACTTTAATCCCCTTTTAAAATCAGAGATACTCAATTTTAATATTTTTAATATAATTTCTTAATCCCTTATAATTCAATTCGTATTCTGTTATTTCTGCAAGTTTAATAACATTTGCATGAAATTAATTATTGATGAGCAAGACGCGGGCTAAAGAAAATCTCGGAAAATGACGTGAGGAGACGATGCGTAGACAGCATGATGGACGGTGTTGAGTCGCTCGCACGCGAATGCCGACGGCTTTAGAGACGGTCTCAGCTTACTTCGTCGACGATTGTGCATTTCTCACTTTCTTTCGTGTAAGGGGTCCATTAATCGCCCCATATCCATTCGCTGAAAGGGAAGCCTTAAGAGCGTCGCGCGTGTGAAAAAAATATATACATACATATATACGCGTAAGAGAGCGTCTGCTTTTCCTCCTTTTTCTCGCGCCAACTTCTTTCGCCGGAGAGCGGATTTTATAACGGTGCGCATCCCGGCCGTTCGACTTCGCGTATCTCGCACGATGCTCTCGAGTCTCGCGGACTCGTTAATATCGTCGAACGAAAGTAAAAACTTTCATTCGCGCGCGCGCGCTGCTACTGACTGATGTCGTGTGTGCTTCCTAGGAAGAAGATCCCCGGCGGCGTTACGTATTCGATCGCGTATGTGCAGCCTGTGTACCAACCAGATACCGCGCGATTTTACGATACGCTTTACGCTTGGATAACGCTCGACGTATACTTTCGATATGTTACCAGTTACGGTTATTCGGCGCTCTGCCAGCGACGTTTATCGGTATCTTAAATCATTGATAAATATCGCTTGCTACAATTACGGTAGACTGACGCGACTCCGTGTATCTCGGATAGGTAATTTGAAGCTACAATATTTTACTTCAATATCACAGTTTTATTTTAATATTCTAATGACGTGATGTTTTTTTAAATAAGATATATCATTAATGCAATATAGAATTTCATGCTATTGATATTTTATACATCTGATTTCTGCTCGCACCCTTGCGCGCATCTAGAAGCGTTCTATTATGGTAACAAGGTTCCTGAATTGCCTTCGAGGACGTGATGCATTAATATAGATCTGCATTTCCATATGTATATGAATTTGCACATGAACGTGAACTCTGTTATAAGTAGATTGAATGCGCGCATCTGTGACGCAAAAATTATTATTCTAAAAACATGTACCTATATACTTATATATATTAGGTAATCTTCTTTCCGTGAGTGACTGTATGGGATCACTCCCTTTATAATCTCGTAAATTTTCATGGATGGCAAGTTAGAGTAGAGGGTGACCGGTTGTTGCCCTACATCGCTTCAATTTTCTTTTGTTCCCTAATGCAGCTCGTCGAGTCTCCTCTGGGGGTTTCCTGCCCAGGGAATTTGATTGATTTGCCACGATTTCCGCAGAATTCCAACTGAGTTGATGGGGCTCGGAAATACCTCCCCGAATAGATATAGATATAGATGTTTAAGGACCAAAAGAGAGAAGATTAGCTTTTGGTCGGTGAAAGTGCGTCATTAAGACGCTCGTCGTGATCGTGTCGTTGTACTTTGCTTAAATTGCATTGGAAATGAGATGCCCATCTGACGATTTCCATGGTAATTATGAGCAACGAAAATCATAGGCGGCAAAATCATTGTGGCGATTGTGGTGACAGAAAGAAAGCAAAATTATGGAGAATAATTTCACATTTCCTATAATCCCGCGTTAATCGGAAGCTATTTCTTGAACGTTAATAGGCTGTAGATTGACTCCCGGTCGCGCGCTTGGGCAACATTGAAAATAAACAGGAAAGTGTCTTTTCCATAAGATGTTTTACCCGCGTATCGAAATTTGTGATATTATTAACACATATAATATTTAAATTACTTCTTAAAAATGTTGTTGTTAGGTCTATTAATATTAGTAACATTATCAACATTACGCTTACATGCGGTTAATTAATATTGTTAATCGATACGTTTTCGTTGAAAATTTATTTTTTAATAAAATAAAATAAAAATTGATAAATTAAAACTAGAAAAAACAATGATTTATTGTACTTTTTATTTCAAGAGCTAATTGTAGCATGTACAAAAGATGGATAATAATTAAAAAAATTATTATTAAAGTGAATAATAAATTAGTGAAAAATATTTTATTGCTTACGTATTATCTTAAATAGATTAGCTATTGATTAAATCTTCACATTTCTTCGACATAACATTAAGTTTAATATAAACATCGATCTGTTTCTCTTGATTTTTCCAAATTTGATATTAATTAGTGAAATATAAGCTGCTTTTTACTATAGAGATAAGCTAAATAAAAATAATTGTTATTTATTTTTTACTTTATCTTTTCTTATAATACGGGACGGCTGATAACGCAAAATTGATAATAAAACGTTATCATTATTTACATAACTTCATAACATAGTATTGTGAGAGGACACATTATCGTGGCCGAAATAGCTCAGTTGGGAGAGCGTTAGACTGAAGATCTAAATGT
>NW_020223305.1:114820-117622 GCF_003070985.1 Temnothorax curvispinosus | reverse complement strand
GCCGAAATAGCTCAGTTGGGAGAGCGTTAGACTGAAGATCTAAATGTCCCTGGTTCGATCCCGGGTTTCGGCAAATTTCTTTTTTTATTAGATGTGATTTACAGGAAGAGAAATGCACCCACAGAGTTTATTTTTATCGTAAAGAAATTTTCAATTAGGAGCATTTTATTTTATTTTATTTTTAGACATATATTTTTTTTGCTTATACTGACAGCAACAAATTGCTTCAATTAAATTATCTTTCTTAAGATCTGCAATTATGTTGTTACTAAATATGGCGTTGAAATGTTAAAGGGATCCGCGAAGGATTCGATCATTAAGTAATAGATAATTGTGAATATTTTCCTCCTCTTAATTAATTAATTTAACCTTTTAGTTAAATATATCCTTGATATGTACTTAAGTAACGGTTATTATTAAATTATTGCGTATACGGATCGAAATTTTCTCGATTACCCATGAAGCCGTCGACCTAGCCCCAGGCTACGATCGTATCATTCGCGTGAGTAAGGACGCGATTATATCGATAATAATGGCTCTCGGTGTAAAAGTCAGCAAGCGTAATTCACGATTCAACGACCCGTTCATTGAGCATAAACCGGCGAGTTCGTATGTTTGGCGTAACTGCATTACACGCACAAATTATAATTATACATGTTCATCGCTTGTTCGTGGTGAGGCAAGATATTTGACACGGCTGACACATTATACATGTCGCAATCCATTGTACGTTAGAAGTTAGAAGTATTAGCGTTAAACCTTTGGCGTTTAACGGATTATTTATTACAGAGTATTTCAAAATCGACGCGTCGCGCTTCTTCCATTGCGAATCCATCGCTATGACAACTCTTTTTCCCAGTGAAGTTAGAGGTACTTCTTGAAAGTCCTCCCTCTTTCGAAATACGCAAATTGCAAATAAATTACAGTTTATTAAATATAAAATTTGAGATAATCTCCGAGATGATCGCGCGTCGAAGTACGAATGTTTGTTGCGAAATGTCAATGGGTGTATCCATCAGTCATTTTCGTGATTCGAACTCGAATGACTGCTCCACATTATTACCTAACGCTGTCGCGGCTAATTATACGTTCTACATTCGGGTTCTTCGATCTGTCGTCGGTGAACCAAACGCGCACACGTTTTCCTCTTGAAATTTCAGCGATGCGACTGCCTTCTCTTATCTACGCTTATTACCTCATCGACCGATATTGCCTGCGGGATTCCGAAATATGATGCGCTTCTGGAACAATTATCTCTTAATTAGATTTCTGTTCCGGGAGCATATACGTTTCATGGAGCTCTCCTAAGCATCGCATCGATGAGCTATCTCCCGTTTCCGTTTCGCTTAACATTTCGTCTGCTCCACTGGGAAATACAGTAACCGATATTTCTATGTACATTGGTAATTCGTTCATTTATGAGACCTCGTTTCTTTTTATTGTGCTATTTTAGAAATTTTTGAGAAAGCAGTTACCTGTATGCTTGCCAAGTACAGTGTTATCGCCATATCTCGCTTAATAAATTGTGTCTTGTTTACAGAGTCGTGGTTAACGATCTACCAAACATGTTACGCCTCATGGTTCTTCTGCTTCTGTGTAAGTACAGTTCAAATTTCTATTTCTATAAATTAATATCGCAGACATATTTTTGATAAGCCAACACTATTGAAGGACATTTATTTTAAATAATCCTATAAGGACAGAATATAGTAATGCAAATAATTGTATATTAATAAATAATATACAGAAATTTCTTAATATTATTATTGTTATATATAATAATAAATTGTTTAATCTATTATATAGTATATAGCAATAAAATTTCTACATACATTGTGCGGATTACAAAGAATCGCGATAAAAAAATAATTTTTTAATAATACAATCTTTTCTTCATAATCTAAATTTTCGGTATAGTTGTGCAAATATCCAGTTTATTTAGCCGATTTATCGGAAGGACGGCGTATTGACGTTAGTGGAGGCCGCAATGAAAGAACTTCATCGATAAAACAAGTGTATTTCACAGCCCATGTCCCTGGCGATTCGCGGGCTTCGCTCTTCAACGAATCAATTCACTCGCAGTGAATCGGCGGAATAAAAATTCCTCCTTTTGAGCTTGCACTCGTTGACGTCGTTGTCCTTTTGTCGTTCTTTATCTTCCACGGTCTGGCATTTAGAGGATCGATGAGAATACGCGAATACAATCGGCGAAACGCGCCATTAACTGGCGCGCCATCCTGATGGTCATCGGCCATCAGCGATTGACAAAACGATTAATCTCCACTGAGCCGCCGCTGTGTGGGAGATTACTCAATATTTTTATTTATTATTTCTCTCTTATCGCCGCTGTTCATCCGTGTTGCCGGCCGATAATTACCGGCCAATCGTAGCTGTATCTCTGGCTAAGCGTGGGAGCGCCGTGGCATCCTGTCGCGCGGATAAAGTCAAGGATTCGCTTCCGCGGCGAAGGTGAATCTGACGTAGGATCGCTCGGCCCGGGATTTATGGCCGTTTACTCCGTAGCTTCTCTTTTGCGTCGAGGAGCAGGGCACAATCTGCGGTACAAGAAGATCGATGTTGTTGACTCATCGACCATTCATGCAGCATTTGTCACCGCGCTTGTCGTTGTCTCTCATCGTAGAAATATGAAAATTTTATTTTGCTTCAAAATTTTTGCTTCTCGCGGAATTTGCGTATAAAAGTTTTAGGAATACGGAACGCTTAAGTCACGTACGTTGTAGAAAAGAAAACCCTATAAATAATGATTAACTTATATTTATTAATAAGCTTTGTCGTGTTCTT
>NW_020223305.1:84370-114810 GCF_003070985.1 Temnothorax curvispinosus | reverse complement strand
CGTATCTATATAGTAATTTATAGCGAAATGGAGAGATACATTGGATTAACTGAACGAGCTACTGAATAACGTTTGAAAAAACCTCTCAACGTAGCGAGGTAGAAAAGTTCACGACTACTTCGTTGGAAACGCGCGATTCGATATCCGGGACTTAGTGCACAAGTATGCGCGGAAAATTTTTCATCGTCATGAAAGTCCGTCGCTTACTTTCGTGAAACTTTGCACGTTTTCCACGATGTCATAAAGAATTTCACGTAGCAAGTTACGACTTCGTCCGTATCACTTTTTATCCATCTTTATTACTCTGTCCCATCTCTCTTTCTCTTTCTGCATTTTCCAATAACGTTCCGTATGGCTTTATATTCAGCGCCATTAAGTTTCTTCTTCGGGATCGCGGAGTGTGTGTTAACATTGCCAGAATCGATAGACAGACCATTAATTTCTTGTCCGAAAAAAAAAATTACATTTTACTCACGATCAGATATTTCTATAAGGCACTCAAACAGCTTGTTTCCAATATTATAATGCTTGGGACGACGGCAAAATACATAGAATCGCCTTTAGTTATCATCTGTTGTATTAAATACCGTGCGAACTTCTAATATCGGTACGTCAAACACGCAAACAACAAAGTGACGATGGCCCATCGACCTCTGACTCGAGCTTTTACACTTATGTAATGTGTCATAGGTATCACGCGCTTTCTCTCTCAACTATAAATTTTTTGATGAATTTTCCTGCAGCTGTTTGAAATTTGAAATCATAATTCTCAGCATTACTGGCAATTTTCAGAAGCGCGTATTTATAATCAAAATTTAATTAAAAATTTTATTAAAGGTTAATTTACAATTAATTAAATGAAGGGAAACGTGATTGTAATAGAAAATTATGATCAGAATCTTTCAGAAGAAATAGTTTGTTCACCAAATAGGTTTTTTGAACTTTTAATAGCAACGAAAATTTTTCAGACGATCAAGACGTATTATCTGAAACTTTCAAGATATAAAAGTATTGAAATATTATCGTAAAAAGTTGTCATATTTAAACATTTTATTTCTTTTACTTTTTAAAATTATTTTTCGTATTTTTAATATCCTACATGTGTTAGTGTTTCCACGTATAATATCACCCTCGATACTCCAATACGTATTCAAGCACTCTTGAAAAAAAAATTATTCCGCTCTCCGATAAAACGTGTTGTTCTTCATCAACAATAGAATAATGTTACTCATAATCCAAAATAAAGTTTGACAAGTTCAATGTATGTTCTCGATATTGATATAGCTGTAGTTCTATTCTACCGCGCGACTACCTAGCCTGCCTATATCAAACGGCAGTGAGAAAAAAATCGCGACATGTACAATTCTATCATAATACCCACGGGATTATACGGGCGCATCGACCGTGCGATTCTGCCCGGTATGCTTGTCGTTGATAAAGCTTCTTTATTCAACAGCGAAAACAGCCTGAATGGTTACCGCCACTCGCATATTTTCACAACGTCGCGTTGTAGCGCGAAAGCAGCTATACAAATATGCCAAATGGATGCTATAGAACGGCTGTAGAACATTCGGATTAGGCGGCTGCGCCTCGCTGACCTAATTTCCTATAGAGCGAAACGCATGATTGTTTAATCCCAACTCTAATCCGCGCTTCCGACTTTCAGGTATCGCTGCTACTTATACGCCCGGCCGCTGCGAGACAGGGGTGAGTGTGCTCCCTTTCGTTTTATTTCTTTATATTATTTATACGAAGTACTAGATTAAAAATAGTTATATAGTCTTCTGGTCTTAAGACGTAATGTTATTTCCCTTTTAAATTTGATTAAAATCGAAATTAATCTGAAATTAAATTTGAAATTAATTTTGTAACTAGTTTCGGTTCTGTGTATAACTTTCTGTGCCGCTCTTAATCCCATAAAAGTGTCATTTAATTTATCACGCAGTGATAATTTCGGTACAATCTCTCTTTGCAATTCTCTAAGTTTAATATTAAGTTCCCGACTTTCCCGTAAAGTTGCCGCACACGGACGATGAAGTCTTTATATCCACGAATTTATCCTTCTTGGTGCTTTCGCGGATTCGCCGGACGCGGACGCGAGTAAAATTCGGTCGGGTAGTTCAGAAACGTCTTGGAATATTTATCGCGGATTTTCTTAATTCTGTAGAAGTATAAGTGACCGAACGATGCTCTCGTAAATATTCAAGCGCGGCGCTAATCTCAAGACCGAGCGGCTCCAATCAGGCGGCACTTTGGACGCCAAAGTTAATTAGCGGCTAAGTAATTAAAGTCCCCGCGGTCCTTATTTCAAGCAACGCAATTTAACTTTCTGTAGAATTCCGTACGGACGGTGTACTGCGCGACGGTTTAACGCTTTGCGAGCAATCGATTCGAAAGATGTGTAAAGCACGGTAGGAACGCCGCGCGCTTCGGGGCGCGACGCGAAATTTCCAACCGCGAGCGTGGAAACGTACGTTACGAACGTTCTTTTCTCATCTTCGCAGATGTAACGCGGATTTTAATTTACGGGAGCGCGAGATCTAATTACAGTGTCATGAGTTACGCGCGCCCGCGCGCACACGCGCCGCACGAGCAAGCGAATTTCGTTCCGCAGTGCCGTGAAAAATCGCCCGAGTGAAATTACAATACGCTTCCGCGAGCGTCGCTTTGAAGTCGCCGTTAACGTTGCTGATAAATGCCGGCAATGGTCAATACTCGCGATGCACCGTTTACCGGTTAACCAGTGATTTACGCGTAGGTGTAGGTAACGGCGACGGACTCCCTTCCGCACCCCGCGCGCTACAGCGAAATTTAATCAAACTTTCGTTTGCCCGGTGGGATGCGAGTTGCAGTATCGAATTTCAACGTGTGCGGGGATAACGCAGCGACGAGCGGTTCGTTCGCATTTTGTGCGTCGTATCGTCTCGCGCACGCAAAATCAATAGCGTTTAATGCACTCATTGCGGCTCGAGCGTACGAATGCATAAATTGATTTCCCTAATTATCAAGACTTAATTCACGTATGACGCGTAAAAAAAAAAGGAAACGGGAAATTTCACGGTAAATTGACGAGCTGTTTTTTAACGGGAAATATCTCTTTCGTTAATAGAGCTTACGACTAAATCCTTTGTTTCTCTCGTTTTTTGCGAATTGCGATTACGTCGTTCGGGGGAAAAAAAATATCACAAATATTGGAATAAACTGATAACTGACCGCTCGGCTTTGTACGTTCTCGATTAATCCCAAAATACAGTAAAATTATTGTACTTTTTCTAAACGACTTTGCATTTAACGTTATCCAGTATCATCCGTAATGATGATTGGATTAGAAGATAGTATCTAAAGAAGATGCAAGCGTTGGAGGAAAAAGTAATTCGACTACAGGAGCAAGCTGTAGAAGTTGAAAGTAGCATATCGTTTGAGAGACCTGCGGAGGCTCGCTATCGCGCGAGCGCTTTTCTGGAAGTAGTTCTACATTCTGAGAACGTATTACGTTGCAGGCATCGCGAGATGTCGAGCATGCGAGACTGCCAGAGTTCCTCACGGAATTGGACCTGTCGAGTCTCGAGGCATCCGAGGAGGACGTCGAAGCGCTGAAGAAAATCGTGAAAAGGCTGGCGCCCGAAAAGAACGGCGAGTACCAAGTTTACCAAGGTTCTTTCACAGAATTGTCCTGTACTAACCTCGAGACTACATCGCTAATCTCTTTTTCTTCCCCTGACTAAAACGATTCGCTTTTTTTTTCCACCCCCATTGCCAGTCTTCTTCGGTAACGAGGACCTCCTCAAGGAGTGGCTCAAAGGAGCGGGTATTATGACTTAAAGCGTTTTTCTCTCTGTGCATGTCGCATCTCTTTGATGTAACCGTTCTTATTCGAGCACTGGACTCTTTTATTATCTACTCTTTTATACACGCGTTTGCAGAATAAACTGTTTAACATCGCTGTTTAAACCTTTTTGATAAAAACTGTTTGTATAAAATTATCCTTTAAAGAATGGAACTTTTAAAACCTGCTATTTGTAACTTTATTTCACGCTTATTAATTGCTTATTAATCCCAAAAGTTTTGAGTGAAATCGCAGATAGCCAAGAAGACCATAAATACGAATAAAACAAGTTATGAATAAACATTTCTTCTGCTCGTATTTTTTATCCAGGCATAAAAATAATACTCGCTTATTCCTTTTCACTCCCTAGCTCTTCACATATTATCTTTTCCCATGTATATATTTGCATTGTGCATGTGTATATTTGTCTTTCGCATGTAGACATAACGTGCAGTCATATGCGAATGCACTTCTGCAAGTTGTGCATCTGCGCAAATATTTACCGGAAGCTTCTTCGGTAAATTCGGAACACCCCGCATACATCGCGATATCTTACGCGTGCAGAAGCACGAAAATGAGAGCATCGGATGTCTGTACATGTTACTTCTCCAGCCGTCTTACCGAGGCGTCAGATATTACGTAAAGGCTGTGTAAGCGAAAGTCATTGAGTGCGTGCGACTATCTCGGGGCGATCGGACTGCGTTTCTGCTTTCCCACGAGGTGCAATTTTTCGTTTTACGATGATTGTGCGCCCGGCGCTTCGTGACTTTCCACTGAAGTGACAGACTTTCTACGGCAGTGCTATTCTAGCCGATCTGCTATTTCTCCAAACGTGACGTAATTGCATTGTTACGTTCGGTAATTAAATTTTCGAAACACGCCGCGTTACGCGTATTAGCAGATTATCTATCGCTCGTTTATCATCTTGCGCACGAAGCGATATGATGGGGGAATTTAAACGATCTGTGTCACTAGTCTCGGTATAGTTATCGGCTCGCGTGGAATTCTTTATGCACGGAAAAATTAATGGCATAGCTCGCATGGTTCGCGAAGCTTCAAACGATTATGTTGCGATATTTATATTTTAGAAGCACGACCGCGAAAGACACGGGGTGAATGTCGAGTTACGCCGCGTTGATATAATAAGCGCTATAAAATTTAATAATACTCCACTTCGTACTCAGGCGTGACGGGGCAGCCCGGCGTGGATTATCCAGCCCTCACGTCGATCCCAGCCACTTCATTCAGCTGTCGCGGTCTGAGAGGGGGATATTACGCGGATTTAGAAACAAATTGCCAAGTAGGTGACATCGATATTACGTATCTCGTTCGGCTCGAGCAAAAGTCACGCGGATTGATGCTCGATCCAGTGGTTGTTAGTTACGGATTATAAAAATTTTGACATTTATAGAGTGCCCGTAAAAAATAGAAATATAAATGCCGAATAAAGAAATTTGAAAAATAAAAGAAAATTAAGACTTTTTTGAAAAAAATTTTTATTATACCTCAAAAAAAATTATTATACTTAATATTATATAAAATGTATAATATAATAAAATTATATATTTAATGGCATTTTTATAGCGTTTTACTTGTAGCGTTTTTATAGAGACCTTTCGATAAACGCACTTGTCACCGAAGTTGAATATAATTTCAGGTATTTCACATCTGCGACAATGGACGTAAAATCTCGTTCCTGTGTCCCAACGGCACTATCTTCCAGCAATCACAACTTATATGCGACTGGTGGTTTAAAGTGGACTGCAGCAGGTCCACGGAGTTGTATGAGCAGAGTGCGGAGCAATTGGCCGAGGAAGAGAAAAAACGTGCGGAAGCGAGAAGGATGAAGTCCGAGTATCATCGCACGGAGCAGCAAAGTAACGCGGATTACTATGATAACGTCGACTACGACGGTAGACAAAACGGCAGAACGAATCCGTATGGTCAGTCCGCCGCCAAGCAGAATCAAATTCCGGAAAGTCAGGATGAATCGAAATCCAACCAACAATTCAGACCGAATAACGTTTTCGAGAACACTCGTAATTCTGGTCGCTATTACCAGGAAAACAATGCGAACGCGTTACGGACTAACGAGAAAACGACGCCCGAGAACGTCGACCAGTCGCCGAAACAGCGACAACATGACAGCGGATCAAATTATCAGACCAGCAGGCAGAGAAATCAGCTGGATACGCAGAGTGGCAAATTCAATTACGAGCACGGAAATAAGTTCCAGGATAGCCGGCAGAGCAACACGCAGGATCATTATCAGAATACGCCGCGCAACGAGAAACCGGCGTTCAGTAACCAAAAGTCGCGAACTTCAACGCGAAACAATCTGTTCAGTTCCAGCCAGTCGCAAAAAGCTACGCCGACGTACATGGAGACGACGACTTTTAGAACCACAACCGCGGCGCCTCCGGTAGAGTATCAGCAGTTCGCGGAAAGCGCCGCCTTCGTGTCCAATCGCGGAGGAAATCGCTTCAACTCAGGCAAATCCTCGAACACTCGACAGTATTATTATCACTCGTACGATTACCGAGATCACACCACTGCTGACTATCGCGGTCACGAGACGACCACTTTAACGCCGCAGAAGAACGAAGAGGCGGAGACGGTGTCCTTCACGCCAAAAACTGGTGCCCCGCCGTACCCCGGGCCTACGTACACTCCTATCTACAAGCCTAGGACAACGACATTGCCACCTTACGAAACAACGTTGCAGTACACGCCGACCACCGAGACGTCTTACTACAGTACTCCCTATTACAAGCACGGCGATATTCCGGAAACTACGTACGCTAATACCGACACCGATGCGACTGTGACGTCGACTTCCTCCGCGGAGGAGTATCCAACTACGTCCTTCAACACGTACAGCGATCTACGGACTCCTCCAGCCATAGGGAGAGTGCCACCGGCCCCCGCGAATTATCAAACTCAGCAGTACGTTGATAATAGGGTGACCGAACAGAGAGACGTTGATATTTCTTTCGCGACTACGCGTCCGTACGTGAATACAGAGAGCTATCGGCACAACGTTGCTAACGTCACCTCAACCGTCAGTCAGAACGTGTCTCCTTCGTCGACGCCATTTTACGGAGACTCTCGTGGTCAAACCCATGCCAATTATCAGAAAGAAAACAGTTTCGCGAATACCGTAAGCAAAGGCACAACGACGGATCCTTGGCGCGCAACTTTGCAAAGCTTCCAGCAAAATTCGATCAGCTCGACCGAGAAGCCGTGGAGAAGCACCAACGTTCATCAGCAGAACAGCTCTACCAGCAAGACCTTGAGCCCTTACGACACCAGTTTTACCTACAAACAAGGGAAAGTGATGTCTACTTTAGGCCCATACGTACCTTTCACTAAAAACTACGTTTATTCCACGATGACCACTACTCCGACGCCGAAGCCGCCGACCACCGTGCCGACGTACAATCCCACCCTGACAAATTATCGCATGACCGCGAGCAATTTGATACCGAAAGTGAAATCATCGCCTCCGGTAACGAGCAAGCCCAAAAGCAGAGCGACCTATTTACCCGAGGTCAGCAGCAAACCACCAACGTCCTTGGAGGATAGACCGTATGCCGAACGAGAACATGCGCTCAGCATGTTGCATTCTCTTCAAGGTCTAGAAAATGACGCGGAAACTTTGAGCGAGATCGATGCAAAGGACGGAAACGGTCGAAACGGGCCCTCCGCGCTCGGTCCGTCCACTTTGCACTCGTTAGCTCTGTATTTCGCCACGGCCGGCGACAATCTTGACTCCAACGAAACCGTCGAGTCCACCGCGAGTGTCGAGGAAGTCGAGGGTAGGGAAGGCGGTCATTCGCATAATTCGTCCGTCGAATTACCGACCAGTATTCTTACACAGCACACCATCTCCTCATACATCGAGCTGTTCAATCTGAACAACGCGCTCGAGGGAAACGCCACGATGACCGAACTCACGTCGGAAGCCGATGACGTTGGCGGCGAGGTAGACGACGATCTAGAGCTCGAGCAGAGCGAAGGTCCGGTGAACGGCGCGCATAGAGCGAACAACACCAAGCTGCGCGAACTGGCCCAGGTTTTCACTCACGCTTTGTCGGCGTATCTGCAAGATCCGGATACCTTCAAGAAAGTGCTCACGGAGATCAGGCCCACGCAACCACCGGCAACGACCGTCGACGACGATCAGTTCGAAGTGACGACGTTATATCCGACCACTGCGGAAGAATTCGCGTCGGTGACAAAGGAGAAGGATGAAGTTCTGGATTTTTCGGACGATACCGACAGAAGACGCAAGCCGTCCACCATATTCCCTACCACTTTACAGCCGCCTGTCACCACCGACAGATCGTATTCGACTTACTACACGACGCCATATGATGAATATTACGCAACAGAGAGCCAAACACGAAGGCCAATTTACTATCCGAGCACGACGTTGTTACCGCCTAGCGCTTTGTCATACGATTCGGGGGATTACGTCGAATCATCGACGCAGGGTGGTAATACGTTTGCCTTTGAGGTGAATCGCGTTTTCACTACCACCATGAACGATATTCAAAATTACGATGGCGATACAAGAGATTCGACCGACTTGTCACCGGTCTATGACAATTATTTCCCGTTGGACGAGGACGGCAGAAATAAGATTGGTGGCTTCCATAATAACACGGCGTCAACCTTCCAATCTTATGGTAAAAACGTCAAACCGATCGGCGCTACGCCTATAAGCAAATACGTGGCGTCGTCGACGGTGGCGTCTTTTCAGAATTCTGGCCTAGGAACGACTGCGCCTACCTGGGGTAGAGGCTCAGCTGGTGATAAACCTGTTCAAAATCTCACACCGCCTCATTATCATCGTTTCGGTAATGTGAAGAGTTTCGAGGCGTCGAACAGCATCCTGCCGAATCAGGCGGTGCGCTCGACGACGCCCTTGCCGAGAAGCAAATCTAGCTACAAGACCGTCAGCAGCACCGTTCAGCCGTTCAGGATACGTTACTACGATTCAACGACAGCGCCACCGGAATCTCTCGCTACAGCTCGTAGCTCGTACGCCAAGTTCAGAAACAGTTACAAGCCGGAAAGCAATCGCGTAGAAGGCACTCGCAAACCCGCGGCGACAACGGCGGCGACGACAATTCGGGACGACGTCGGGACTCTGGATCCCGTCACTGCAACCGTCAGCGATGTTACTCCGTATACCGCGACCGTTATTCGCGCTACCTCCAGCAATCCGGCGAACGCGTCCACCACAAGACACTCCAGCCTGCCGAACAACGATCATTGGACTTCCTCGCCCATGGTCACTCAGCTCTGGGAGACAACGGTGTTCGTGGATCCTCGGCACATTAATCACGGTCTAGAGTCGAACGTCGGCACCACTCAGTCGCCCGACACAACCGGTGACGCTATTAACGGAGAGTCGGAACACACCGTGGCGGCGAGCACCACGAGATCGCCAACGTTGTCCAATGTAGATCACGACGTGACGACGGAACCGCGGACTACTAGCACACCGAGTCCTTGGCAATGGGCGACGAGCGACAACAATTCGCCTGTGACATTCACTCTGCTGCCAACGACCTTTTCAGAAAAGACAGCGACACCGACTCCGATCATCACAACGCGGTCCAGCATAACGACTACGATTACCTCCTCGGTGACGTCGACCAATGCCGTCCCCCGAGATAACCTGGCCTCCACTCTGCTGCCATTTACGACAGGCAGCACGTTCAATGCCACCGAAAATGAAGTGATCAAGGCGCATGAGATGTTCGGTAATCTGAATGAGACTAGCACGAACACGTTGATGCGAGTGATGAAACAGGCCGACAGCAACGCGATGGTAAGGCAATTGGTGCTATTGCTGATAAATCATTGCAACGGGCCCAAAAACAAGACGATGGAGCAGGAGAAGGAGCAACTGTTAGACGCACTTCTGAGGATGCCCGTTAACGAATTTACCTCGGAGGAGTCGCGAGAAATCGTCGCTAGCATCAACCGACTTAATCTTCCGATTTGTACGTATTACACTGTATTTATTAAAGATAATATTTATTTATAGAATATTTTATGCAAACATTAATTTTAATTGGCGCTCTAGTTATCTTTTAAAGTTATAAAGATGCTTTATTTAGATAAACACTATATATTAAGAATAGTGAATACTGTCGACAATTAATTTTGGTCGTGTACATAGTTGATGTAAGTATTCTGAGATGTAATCAATTATGTTTTGTTATTATTTTATTAATGAACGGATTATTTTCAGTGTAATAAAGTTAATTTCATTAATTGCTTAACATGCGCGAGATAGCATTGTAAGAATACAGGATATCTCTGAAAAGATAAAAAATAAGAATATTTCTTTTTTTCATAATTTTTTAAATTTGATATTAATCTTGCCTTTTTAATTCACACATTATTATTTTTAGAATGCCTTTGCAACATATGATTTTATTACGAAATAAGAAATTACTTATTTTTTTCAGTGAAATTCTTTATTCCTTTAAAACAGTATTCCTTATACTTACAATGTAATATTGCACATGTAAAAAATACAATTGTCACCAATTTTACACAACAAATAATATTATTTATTTCTTCAGCTTATATTTTATTAATTGTTAAATAACACAGATTTATTGTTTTGTAGTTAAATCACGAGTGGCTGCTTCGACGAATTCCACGACAATGAGGACTCCCCGAGCGTCATCCGTGAGACCCACGCCGTCAGCACCATCCATCACTACGTTTCGCAGTAGGACGGGACGGAAATTCCGCACGACTACCGAGAGTGCCAACGTCTTCTCTAGAAGATCGGACGACGTTGTCTCGGAGACGAATAATTCCTTATCGGAGAACGAGGCCACCGCTTCTGACAGCCGAGCCCTCGAGCTCCTCAGGTCACTCTACACAATAGCTGCTAAGTGGGGCTGAGAAGCCGCATAATCGACGACCGATCGGAACTACGCGCGCGTCGGAAGACTCGCGAGATGAAGATCTCGCTGGAGTTATAAGAAGACGTCCACCTGTCGATACGTCGGAGTAGATCGTTGCTGTCACCCATCACCGTGTCACTCCATCTAGCCTAAATTCGAGGGTTCAAGCTCCGAACGGTGAATCGGTTTTGATCTCGGCCCATGAATCGATGCCCATGAACAAATAGGAATCTGCTTTACAACAAGCGTTTCTTCGTGAGAGAAACAAGAGAGAAAATGAGAGAGACACGGTACATCGTACTTCTTGTCGAATACCATTATCAGAAGTCGACAACATTTAGTTATTATTGATTCTGGAATACTTACATTATCAAACTTGACTGAACTGTACCATTTTGCATGCGGTACTCGGAAAATTAGATTTGAGCCGAGAGGATTGGCTTCTTCGAACTTAGATCGATAACACCGCTGCGAAGTTCGATTTAACTTAGGGCCGAGATTGACATCTGCGCTCGCGGATATTAAGCAGGTCGTGTAACGATCGATCTCGGTAATGTAAATCCGAGCCGCGGCTGCTTGATACCCGCGACCGAGCGTAAACTCGTGTCGGTTAATATGCGGAGTCCCGATCGATCATCGATGGACAAGATCGCAATATAATAAATTAACCGGCTGTAGTCCGACGTTAAGATTATGTATTGCTCGCCGTCCTTTTTATTAAGAATAAATCATCGATCGCCTCGAAACATCGGCAACTATTACTTGAAGAAAGAAAAAAAAACGCCTGCCATACTTCGTCCCTCTTTGTTCAGCTATTTTGCGTGAACGCTACACTCAACTTTACTCTCTCTTCTCTATAATCAAAGAAGTTCGCACATATTAAGCAAGGTAATTTTATACGTTTCACTTATGTTTATCACGCAATGATATAACAACAAAGTTTCTCTAAATGTTTCTTCTTTATATAATTTTATAAGTCTTTAACTGGCTGTCGTATAATTGCGTTGCACAATCATCGAAGTACCATATATGTAGTAACTGTGCTTAGAAAAAAATTGATTTTATTGGAAAACAATTTGACAAAACTTTATATAATCTTTTGATTTACATCTTCTGGATGTATAGACATATATGACTATGTATTTGAAATGAGAAGCGAATTTTAATTACTGATATAGAATATGTGAGAGATCTTCTTTACATTAATTTTTTATATTCCTAGTATATGTACTCGTGTAAAAAAACAGTGATTGTCCATGCACGCCAACGTAAAAAGGGGGTAAACATTTTGACACGTTCACGCTCCTCTCATAATGTTGCCAGGTACATCGTCAAGTTGCAACTCGTTTTCGTTGAATTGCATGCATGAAATTGGCGGAATGTGATGGCACGTGGTGAATTGCACCATGTACGCTTATGGTTATTTGTACCGGTCGGACTCTACGTGACACAATTTCAACCCTTTCCCCCCCGCGTATCTTCCCTCAACGAGGTCACTATCGTCCTCGTTCAAAATACGCGTCAACTCCTGGGCGGTATTAATTTTTTTGCCGGCAGCATTGAATTGAATATTCGGCGGAATGTACGCGTCGGAACTTCTACTCATTGTCAGTCCAAAACTGACCGTCGAACTGTTGTTCAGTATTACAAAAAGACTCCCTAGAAGGGATCCGTACGGTTTTTCCGGCGGATCACGTGAAATTATTTATTCGCCTTCGCTGTGTTGCGATTCCTATGTACCTACGGCTAACAGTAAGTTATTCATATAATTGAAATTACGGTGTTGGTAACGTTCTCTTTCGTTTGGGCAGTTTCGAGGTCGGCGATGCGTTTCCGTTACGATCCCGAAACGATCCAAATGGGGTTTCTAGGTCATTATTTAAGTACGCGATTTAGCGTGTAGTTGTGTATCGACTTTATGTAATATACCTTTGTACAGTATGTGAATAAATATATACAGGGTTTTGTTTAGCTGTGTTCTACTTATCACGTACTTATAATATATGTCCCTTATAATATTATACTTTTATAAGGACTTTAGTATTTTTATTAATACTTTTTATTCTATAATACGATTCAGGTGTGTACGGCAGTTCATTATTACTAATATTATAAAATATATATATATATATATATATATATATATATATATGTATATTTACTATAGTAACATATTCTAAATAATTTATTATAAATAACAATATAACAATATGTATATATAATTTATTATCTATTTTTGTGTCTTTTTGAATGGTACATCAAAGGTATAGAATTAAGGTTTAATCTTGAGATTATAATAATGCGATTGGAATATTTTGTTACGTAAATTATTGACACATGTAAGTTAAATATTATGATATTATTAAATTGGTACAATTAGGTATAATTGCTTTTACGATATTTTATGTTTTAAAAGCTTTGATATTTTTAGTTGATAATTTGCCATGAAAATTTAAATTCGCTGAAGTGAAAACATCATTACCGTCGAAAGTAGAACGCGAGCTATAAATTTTTAAAGAAGTCATTTACGTTTGATATATGTAGATCGCTACACATGTCAGCGCGGCAACATGTTAATAACTCACTCAGATTAATGAGCGTCATTAATGTTTTTGCGACGGTCCTCGGAAGAACGAGCACGAGAAAACACGACCACCGTCGTCAACGATTGCACAAACATTCAGAAAACAGAGGGAATCCTCCTCTTTATCACATACACGGACGCGAGCTCTATATGAAGGCTTAGACGCTCCGATTTAAAAATGAAATTAACGCGTATTTCGCAATTAACAGATACAGAGTTTTAACGGCGTCATAAAAGAGTAGCAACAAGATTTCCGTAACGCGTCATAAAATGCCCGAGAGAATACGCATACAATTTCAATCGACCTAATGAAGAAACGCGAGAGAAGCGATCGTAGCGAAGATTCGCACTCAGGTCGGAGACCATTGCACAAATGGCTGACTGATTAATATTTCTAAGGACGTAGGTACGTTTGTAGATCTTAAGGATCTTAAGCGTCGTAAGTAGATACATACGATCTTCTATTACATGGTTACAAAACTACCCTACAAGGACGGCATTTTTTCGCGTCACGCTTTGATCGCTCGTTCGCCCTGTGGCTGTTGCCAGAAGCGACAGATCGTGAAACTTTTAAGGAAAAAATATGACGAAGATGTAAATAATTGGGGTAAATAATTCTGCAAATATTTTCTTTATATGAATAAAATAAATGTTATTTAAATTCTGGCGCACATTAGCGTAGCTACACAATTTTTTAAATATTTTACAAATGATATACACACAAATAGTAGTAGGTATTTTTCCCCCAAAGTAATTGTGTTTATAGTCTTTAAATTAATTCTTATCGTAAAAATAATTGTCTGAAAATTTCAGGTCTTTGATTAATTATTTTTTATATTAGCTCGGCAAAGTAGAAATAATTTTTTGACGATAATTGCGAAAGTAAATCAATATAAAAGAACTATATCTAAGTTGGCCAACTTTCCAAGCATGGAGTCTTTCGGATTCAGATATCTCGTGGCGCAACTTTTGCCTTCGCTACAATGCGAATGGACATCCGCCTTCAGCAAGACCGAGATCGATTCGCCGCCTCGACGCAACATATTCAAATTAATGTCCGGAGATCGGTATCCGAATGAAGAGTTACAAGAGGCAGGAAGAAGATCGTTACTCCTTCAACATCTTGCTTTTTCCGCAAATGTAAATGAAACTACCCGATAATTATACTTGAACGAACATCATATTCACTCGCAAAAGTGTTTAACACGATGTAAAGCTGTACAGGATATCTTAGAAACAATCTTATTTTCGCATATGTATAGTGCTTTTCTTTACTTCTATAAAAAAATCTACTTTTTCTTTCTTTTTTTTTTTAAGTTAATGCATTATATGTTGCATTACCAAGATATTTATTTACGTAATTATAGCCTGTCAGAATTATCTTTAAAAATCTGCTAGAGACCGACTGTTCAGATAGTCGCAAATGCACTTAAACTAATGCTGCAAGGGACGTGCGTTCAGACACTATGCAAGATCCAAGTATTAAGTAATGATAGTCACTATCGGTATAGTAATTTCACGTAATAGGCGATAACATCGTGCGAACACGCGCAAATCTAATGACGGTACACGTCACAAGTCGATTCTTGGCGACACCGCGGCACGGGAAAAAAAAATTCCATACAAAATGAGCAGAACTGGATCGATATATAATCGTGAGTTTGTCGCACGACTGATTTGGAAATCCATCTGCGCGATAGAGAAGGCCAAGATTATCTATTTCCGTTGGAAATGATGTTGTCTCGTGTCTACATTATACGCTGACCTAGTCCTTTTCCGAACAGTTAAAACTTGCGTAAGTATTTCACTGCGTAAAAAATATGCGCGCTTTTGTGAAACTTGAGCATTGTTCAATGCGAGCTCTTCTTTTTTTTTCTTAGAAGTTATAATTAATTTTAAGAATTATAATTTTATTATTCGGCATTTTTTCCAAATTCTTAGAATCAAATTCTTCAGTGGAAGTTCTTTTCTATTTCACTCGTTGTGCGTTTTCAATTGGCGTTGTAATCAGAAAGCTATCGAGATAGGAAATATAAAAAGAGCTTTTTACATTGTTCACATAAAAAAAGATTAAAAATTTAAATCGTGCGTTTTGAATGACGGTAAAAAAATTATGTAAAAAGTTTTTCCTCAAGTTTGCTATCTTTCGAGTCTATGTCTTTGTCGACAGACACTTAAATAAATTACCTGAATAAATCTCGGCAGATTTTTTTCGACATTCGGACGATTTTCAGATGATTCTCATTGTACATACAGCCCGAACGGGACACATCTGGGATCGAGGCCGGTCCGATTCCGAACGTGGATCTCCCGTCTGTACAATTATCTTCGCGCTCTACTGGTGAGGCGGTAAAAGGTCGCGGTTGATGCAATCGGCCACGATATACTCTCGCAGAGTACGCGGTTAGATTACGGCGCGTTGGCCAATTGCCAGGAGCTCAATTAAGGCTTTTTAGTTTTACGAGCGCTTATCGGCCCCTTGTAACGTCAAGTAGCGTGTGGATTATTGTTTAAATATGGATCGTTGACTTGATCGCGCGCCCCGAAACATTAAATGTTCACCAATATATTCGTATAAACGCACATACTTGCATGATAACCGTGTAAGAAACGTCGACAATTAGAATGCTATTTACTGGATGTTCCAAAGAGAATAGGGAATAGATACCAAGCAGTTAGAGAAGTTACTAAGAAATCTTCCTACGAAGAAGAGGAAGGCAAGGTGCTTGTACTATTTCATTTTTTACATTTTAAGGCATTTTATTTTTTCTCAAAGATTTCTCGAGTTTGATCTTTATATCGTGAACGGTATATCTACATGAACAGTATCTACATGCGCGTCTTGCCCTAAAGATACTAAAGCTCGACTAATTTTTCATTTAACATTTCTCGTGCTCGTCGCATTCATCGCGTGCTAAGTGAGCCAAAAGGTTAGAGCTTGCTAACCGGCTATTACACTTAAGGATACAATAATTTTTAGATAGAAAGATTATGATTTACTACATTCCTATCGATCATGAAGGAATTATCGGTTTTAACCGGTATTTTACTAGCGGGACGTATTCACACTTCGACTGGTTGAAAAATTGCCATGACAAATAGAGCTAATCGTTTTTTTTCTGCGAAATTATGTTAACATTCGTATATCGAGACATTTGCTTTCTTCTTAGAAAAATATGCGACGAGTGAAGAAAAATATGCGGTGGGAAGTTTGCGTTCTTTTACAAGCTACCTCGTATGCTATCGTAAGTCATTATTACATCGTTAAAATAATTATAATAATTTTAGGAGGTTTTATAATTTACCAAATTACGACCATTTTAATTCTAACTGCATATTCGCGTAATCGAACCGAAGAACACATCGGATTATTAATAACGATAATCCGGGAGCTCAATTATGCGCCCAAATGATATACTTTGCAATGGACCACGTGGCCATTTCTCCGACCAACAAATTATCGAACGCTTTCACCAATCACCGCGCGCCAATACTTGTTGCATACCGATTCGGATCGCTGCCTCTTTTTAGCACTGATGACACGGTGTGTTACCGAATCTCGAGCAATCTCACGGCAGGAAATAAAAAAGAGGGGAACGATGTTAGAGGTCACGTGCGGATGAGGTAACGGCGCAAGGCGGCAATTAACCCGTGATCGTAGATTCGTTCTTTCTCGATCACTTTCGTCGAATGCGGATGCCCATGCCGGAGGATTCGTCCACTTTTGCATATCGAGCGGCGAAATGAGCGCTATTCCGCGCATTAGCACATTCCCGGCTCCCTTCTTGATTATACCTCGCGAATCTGAACGGGGTATGTTTCACTTACCGAGATTCGCACCACATATATTTAGCGCCGAATACCGCCTATCTTAATCTCGGCCCGCGGTAACCCAAGGCTGGGCATTCACGTCTTCTAACACATGAGAAATGTTTCCGAGCGCTCGGTTTGCTCAATATAAGCCAAATAGAGAAAGTTAGCGTAGTAATAATAACATCACGATGTAACGAGTGACGTTTTATATATTTATAACTCTAAAAATATATACAATAATTAGAAACGTCTGGTTTCTGAGAGCATAATCTTTTATTCATAAAATCAATAATTTGCTGCAAACAATTGTATCAACTGTATTCCCAATTTAATCGAAGGCAGGCATCTATAGACAGGCATTCACAGAGTAAAATAAACGTAATCGAACGTTCTTCTCGCCTTAATAATCAGATTAAAATCTGATTGTTACACAATCCCGCTATCTGCATCGAGAAATAAATCATGTCGCAGCTTCATTTCAGTATAATGAAATTAGAGGCTACCGACGCGCGCATGGAAGAATAAACACCGATATATTCCTTTCTCTTGGTTTGTGATTAAAAAAGAGAATCCTTCCATGCGCGTCCTCCGGCATTATCCTGGCCGCGTCATAATTTATGCGAACAACGGCGCGCGGCGATCCCCGGCGTTGCCCCCATCGATCATCCTCGTGTCTGCTGAAGACGTTAGGAGAGGAGGTGGCATCTCGAGGCTGCAGCGCCGAGGTTGCATCCGACTCGTACGAACGAGCTGTGGCGCGGTGCGGCGCATCACGCGCACACCTCCTCCAGAGGCCTATTACGGCCGGTGAAGCACCGCGCGCGCGACTTTCTCCCCAATTCCTCTGCATTCCGCCGTAGATCGCGCGCTCGTTAGCTACGGTCTCGTCTCCGCGCGGATGCGCCTCCACTGAATCCCTCCGTATTTTACCACCAACAAGGTAGAATGCCTGGGTTCCGCGACCGCATGCACGCCGGGCGCGTACCACTTTAATGGAAAGTATGTCAACCGCTCGCGCTCGCGAGAGGAGAGGATGAGTCCGCGATCAGATTATCCGATAATAATATCGGATAAGCGTCTTTGTTGGCGGCAGCGTCCGGGCGAGAGCAATCACGCGTGTTACGTTTAGGCGCGAGCCTCGTCATCGAGAGCGTCGGAGGATGTCGGCGAGAGTACTCTCGATCGGAGATCCTTCGATCGGCGTGCAATTATTTATCCTCGCTCGGTAGCTCGAAGATGTAGATATTAACAGTTTCGCGATGTACATACAACATCTGCTTGGGCGATAAATTTATTTTTATTCGTTATTACGAAAATAGGTTATTTGATAAATTAAATTTACGCGAAAGATGCAAAAATAAAGTCAACGTTTTACACTTTTTTGATTTCAATGGAAATTTGAGATTTATTATTAAAGTATTTAATTTATTATGCATTTTAAGTCTTGCGTTTAATTTTGATTTTTTATTTATATACGTTTAAAATTTGTTTAAAATTATTTAAATTTTGGTTGAAATTATAGAGTACAAATTTTCCTTTAAAAATCCAGAGAGACAGACTGTAATTTTAGACTTTAACAGAAATTCGAGGCTGAATAAGTATTGAAATATTCAGTTTATATTGTGCAATAATTTTACGTTTAAGTTTGTGCTTTTCTATTTATATATGTTTAAATTTTATTTTAAATTATTTAAAATTTAATTTTGATTGAAACTATAGACTCTGTTAATGTTTGTTAGGAAATCTAGAGAGACAATGCATACTTTCTAGCTCATTCTCTTTATGCTAAAAATCAGATTTACGGAAAAATAACTACACACAATGAGCCTGCGCACGCAATTGCATGATTTAAGATCATCGACTATAATTTTATGGTGACGTTGTACACGACGTTCACGATTTACGCCGCTACTGTATCATTTGTTCCTGGATACGTTTTTCAGCGCGGTCTATCAATCAAGTTTAATAGCAATTATTCATTACCGTTCCCGGAAAAAGAGCGAATTTCTTCCAGAGAGACATTTGTCGTCCGTATACATATCAAGAAAACCGCAACTGACCGTACCGTGATATATAAACGACAAAAAGTCGCGTATGATTAGCGACGAGAAATGATCAGCTAATGTCCGATGAGTAAAGTTATATCATCCCCGTGTGCGCAATCATGCCTTGGAATTTCTCTCATTAAATCACATTTCTGTATTATGGATTCCGAATGTCATATTCGCATCGCCACGGTAATCGATAATTCCCGTTGTCGTAATCCGGGGAAAAGTGAAATCATATGTTTGCACTGTATGGAGAGAAGCGATATTGCATCGGTGCATTATTACTTATCCGTGAGCGTGCTGTTATGCGATTGATCGCTGTTGAGCTTGCGCGTATATCGCCGTTCGTATAAGACAAGTTTGCTATTAAGAATGATTCGTGCGGAATACAGGAATTTATTTTATGTGCCTGGAATGCCGCGAGCATCGGAGTCTCTTGCGTCTTTTACGATCCTTTTGTTCCCTTAATGATTGGCGGTGCGATACGCGATTATACAATCGTGCCATGCGATTTGCACAATACTTTACATTTATTGAAAAAGAGAAATTTTCGTTTGTAAAAAAATCGATCGAGATTGCCTTGTGTTTGCAACTCTTTTTATTGTTCCATCTTTGTTCTACAAGTCCCTGCAATGTGCGGCGTGTAGTAATCGATATCCAATTATCCGTGAAAATAATTGAGTTTGTAATTAATAAGATATTGGTAGAAGGGATACACAAGTATAATCTAAGATATAAGTAAATTTATATATCTTGGATTATCTTACATTCTTTATAATTTTTAATAATATTTTTGTTTAAGAGCAATATCGAGAATTAATTTTAATTAGAACCACAAAATAACTTTAAGAGATAGCTTTAATATTCGCAGCTATAAAATAAAAAATTGATTATCCATATAAAGCAGATTGTAAAGATATATAAATCAATTACTGATTTTTAAAAATGTATTTTCTCGTAGAGATTAAATAGAGATTAAATAGAGGGGATCTAATATAAAAAAGATTAAATTGTATCTTCTCGTCTAGAAAAGATTATATTGTATTCTCGCGTCCAAAAAAGATTATATTATTGTATCTCTTCAGGGAAGAGATAAAATTTCAAATTTAATAAAAATCTCATAAAAAATAAATATTAAATATAAGAAATGTAATAAATTTTTCAGAAGTCGTAAGTTCATTTATTTAATGGTATCTTTTTTATTCAGAACGATGGTTCTAAGCATGTGTTGGTTTTTTTTCATTAAACACACTCCTTAATCATAAAGTAAATGTTCAAAGATTGATGAAGGCTGTTTTCCCAGCCTAGCCGTAACAAAACCTGCAGGACTAATCGATACAAACGCTTCCTCTTACTCTTAATAATAGTGATTTATCGCGCACGTCGACGAACGTGCGCGTAGATATTCATAATGAGTTCGTGGTCTTTATAGTAATCCAAGTAAGTCGCGACGACGATCATCCGTCCTCGATTAATACCCTCGTAGAATCTTGCATTTAATCGGCTGTAATTATGCCATAATTGGTGAACACATTGGTAGATTTAGAAAATAAAAAAACATATACGGAATGGATCTTAATGTGAAAATCTTACTCATCTATGTTTTATTAACAAGTCACGTAATATTTGACAGTTAAACGAGGAATTCCTGAGATACGTGTTCCACACTCGATTAACTTATTGCCTCGTTCTGTAATAACGGAACAAATCCGATTTCACTCTATGTGATTTCTCATTTTAATCATTATACTCTATTGGAAAGTGTAACTTTTAATCGTTTAATTCTGAACGTACGTTTTTGTCAAATTTGCCCCGATTGCGTTTCTCTAAACAATTTAATGATAATCGTTCGAATGATTCGTAATTCTGATATGCTTCAAACACGGTATATCGAAAGCTCATTGCGCGATATGACGTAATCCGTTCGTTTGCTGTCTCGCAATGAGTACACGCTGAGCGCAAATTTGATGAAAATGAACTACAGACCGATGGTCGCGTTTAACTACCAGCGGAACGATTTGTTCGCGCACCACTGAATTTTTCGCGTTCGATCGCGTATGAATGGTCCGTGTAATAGATCAGATAATAAGCAATTGTGCAAACGCGGTATGATAGTCATTAAAAGACCATTAGCTCACACTCCTTATTACGTGCCGATGAGATATCTTCCACGTTCGAGTATCATCGATGATCGATGTCGCCAGCATTTACTTGTAGAATACACTAAGAAAGATCCGAGATTTTTTTTACAAAATTTCCTGCATTACTCTTGGCACCGCGGCTTCTTTAAAAATTATTTCTAACGCGAACGTAGTCAAAGCGTTAATATCTCAGCAGCTAGTATGAAAAGTAATAGCTTTATTTCAGACATTCATCCTTTTCAAGTTGGATAAAATTTACTGCCTTCCACGAGATTCTTTACCTGGAAGAGAACAGGTCATTGCTTTTTCTTCGAAGAATAGTTGTCAGCAAAAGAGAAATTTCTTTATAGATATCTTTCAAATTTAATAAATTTGCTTTTAAATAAAATACAAGAATTAGATTATATTATAAGAATATAAGAATTAGATTACATTCTAATAACAAAGAATCATATAAAAATTAATTAGTTCTCAAAGAGTATCTGAGGGAGAAGGTTGAATTAAAAGAGTTAAATATTTTATTATGTCAAGCGTAAAATTAAATTTTTGTAAACTTATAAAATTACTTTTATAAGTAATAATTTAAGCTTGTAAACTTGTGAAATTAAAATTTTATTAGACTCAATTAGATTTCAAAGAATCAGTGATTTCAAGACGTACGTTTGCTAAGAGACTTTGATTTCAACATTAGCTTAACTACGTAATTAAACATTTTATCGAGTATTCGCTGAGGAAAAAAATCGAGTATTCGTTGACGTACCTAATAAATTACTAGATATTATTAAGAGTAAGAACGAGCGTTTGCATCGATTAGTCTTGCGCGTTTCGTCACGAGTGAGGAAGCATCTATCATTAACCTTATCCGTCTTACGATTGCAGACTTGGATGGTCCAAGCACGAATAGTCCTTCAATAAAAGAATCTGTTGATGAAGGGAAAAAAAGGGGAATTTTATAAGAGCCTTAAGGGAGTACGATTGAGGACGACAGTTTGTATATCCGTCTTCCTATGTCTGTTCTACTTGAAGTATTGGAAGACCGGCGCATTTAAAATCGCTGAATTTGCAATCTACGTTAAAGTGTCCCGTTTTCTGGGTTGCATAGAACCCGGGATCAATAATGGTCTTTCTTGATAAGAAGGGACTTGCACAGGCACGGCGACGTTTCAGAGAGAACGGAAAGCGCGCGCTTGTGCTCCGCACAAGCTTGTGCTTTCGTTTTCCCTTTGTTAAATTCCGAGTTACGCGGACGTTGTCGCCGTTTGTGCCACCGATATCGATTCTTGCCACACACCATATGCACCGTCCCGCGCACACGTTAGACGTTAACGGCCAAACAATATCCCTTCAGCCTCTGCGACTATCTCGCAGAAGTCATCGACTCTTGCAAATTTCCTCGGTGTCCGTATGCTAAGTACCTGTCGGTGCTTTTTTTCCCCTCTCTCGCCGCCAGCGTGAACGATGACTTCTGCGGCTCGAGAGTCTCACGTAAGAACGTTAGTCACGCTCCTCGCAAGGCTGATACATCGATCGAACGGTTCGTCCTAGTTTCGCAAAGATCGGATCATGTGATGGTCGTTTCTATATGTATATGCACATCCGCGCCGGGGATGTGCTGCTCGCGCTTTCTTCTGTCATCGGCTCTCGTCTAATGTAACGGAGAAAGTGCTCTGTCGTAATATCGCCGTCTAATCGCAGGGATGCCTCCTTTTAGGTTCCTGGTTTGGTAGGTGGCAGGCGCCTGGTTTGCCCGGTGCATTCATTATCGCGAACGCGCCTCGTTACCGGGGAACCGGGTAAGATTATGCCGAATACCTCGCAATCACAGTAAAGCCGCGTTTATCGTATAACCAACAGTCCGCCGCAGTCGAGGAAGAGTCGCGGTCGGATGATATATAGGGTCATAGTTCGATCACGGCAATAAGTAATTTACATGAGCAAGCAAGCTTAAGTCAAGCTTCAGTCAGATTTATCGTGAAATCTGTAGTTCGAGTTGGGTCATCGGAATGGAACGTTCTTTAAGAGAAGGCGAGAGCAATTTTTTCCGGATGTTCTAGTGAACACATAAAAAAAAAATGTATGTTGACTTAACAATAAATTTAAATTAATCTTCAAATTTATCTTCGCCAGTAAATAATTAATGAAAATAAATTTGAAGAATATATTTATAGAAATATATCTTTAAATTTGTTTGCAAGTGATTAAGATAAATACGAATCTCTTATTAGACAAATTACAGTTAATAGATTTAATCACTAATGAGAGAATATATTACACGCGGTTATTTGCAATTTATAATCTGCAGAAATTGCACAAATTGCACTAGCTGCATTACTTATATTTAAACGTGTGCTCATAATTGCTACAGTTCTCTTACTTCTGTATTAAGTCTCTCGTTCGCTCCCGCATTCGGGAGGTCGCGACCCATTGGGAAAGGCCATTAAAGTGTGAATCAAGCCGATTCGGGCCGCACGGCGAGTGACTGGCCGACGCTAAAGGTATAAGTAACGTTTGCTCAATCTGTTATTAATGTTATTATTCATCCGACGAACGAAACCGTCTTCCGACTTCTCTTCACGATTTCAGTTCGACCGGTTCTCCATGCGGATCAAATCCGCCGGTCGTTCGTCTCGCGATAAATGCCACGCGCTGCATGGCGCATTGTATTATTCGCGGAAGCCAAATTACACGCTTCGACAATGCGTCTATTGCGAACAGTGTACCGCGGTCGACCCTGACAATGACAGTTACTGACCCCACGAACCGGTTGCGCGTCGTGCCTCGCATTGCGCGACGTTTGGAATTGCACGCACCGATTGAAACCCGTTTGCCTTTCCGATCGTGCTTCATCACATAACGTTGCCACCCGTCATCGTAAATGCATTCTGAGAGTACCTGCGAGATTGCTCTATTGTGATCGTACATATGCCAGTTTCAGCACTTGTTTAGATTAGATTAGTGCTGCAGTTATTTTTGCTACAACGAAGTTTTGTTAATTGCGGAGTACTTTTCCCATAAAAATTAAGTACGATAAAAACAATGTTTTTAAAAGAGCGTATAGTGCTCCTCGGAGGTTCTCAAAGAATCTATAATTGAAAAGTCGCAGCTATCATTACGCACAATGACTAGACAGCTTGTGCATATGATATTTTGCAACGGTGGCATATTTTGCACAGCGCGCACTTTTATTTATCGCGTAAATCGTAAAGCTCGAAGAGAGAGAGAGAGAGAAAGAGAGAGAATGTATCGATTCTTGTAGCGGCGCCATAAGGCGAACGTTGTTCGACCCGCGATTCGTAAAATTTACAAAGGCAACCGTGTTGCCTTAACTGAGGATCCCGCAACACGCGGTCATTTGCAATTTACAATCTACAGAAATTGCATAAATCGCCTTGCGATATTGGCTACGCCATCTGCTGCCCGCCGTTTTTCGTCCTATTTTACGTGACAGCGAGTTTCATCGTTCGTATCGTATCACGGAGAGATGCAATAATGTAGTCGGTAGTTGAGGAGCTGAAAAATTTCGTCATCGCTGCATCTCCGTCGGCATGCCCATCGAGTGATACCCCTTAGGTACATACGCGCATCTCGAAGCGGCCAAAAAAAAAGATTACGTTTCGAGAGTGTGTACGTGACTATTATGCAGCAAACATCAATCCTTGAAAGCTAAAATTTATCATTAACGAGCGTTTCACACAGAGCTAATGTTTTCTCACTTTAAGCTCCAAACAGCCTGCGTTTTAAATGTTCTTAATATGAAATGTTCTTAATGAAGCACTTAACTTCCTTTCATAATTTATACGTATGTTTATTATTACGCAAAGATGATTCCATTTTAAAATCATTATTCCCTACGAGATTCTGCTTCTCTCTGTGAAAATGTTTCATTTACCTCTCGTTCAGTTTCAGTTAATTAACTTATTTTACATTACGGAACGTTTTTACAAAGTAACAGGTTGTGCTACGTTGTAAAAGCATCACGTAAATTGCGTGTAAAATTTCACCGTGCTCTACGTGATATAATCATCTTTGAATTAAGATTTTCTTCGCTTGACTGATTCGTCAGTTATCCCCATTATGCATATAGGTAAAGCTCAATTACGCACGCCAATTAACTACACATACGGTAATGCTTGCTGGTCGAGAGAGATACGAAGGATAGGGACGGAGAGGTGTACGCTTCTATTTCTATTTTCGCGCAACGAATACAGTCGAATGCTGCGTGTCTACGGCGGGATCGGTACCAGCTGCAAAAGGTCGGCTTGCAAGTCAGATCTGTTAACAGGTGATCCGTCACTATCACCGCTCCGATGGTCTACTTTTCGAGCAAGATGGTCCGCGTGCCATCCAAGGTTGGCTTGCGTAACGGACCGGTAATTTCCAGAGGCTGCGCGCGGCGCCTTCCCATTAATTTCTACATTTTTCACACGACCATCGCCTTGCCGTTGCACCAAATAAGTTCAAGCGAGACCGTCCGCGGAATACATATATTCCACGGGACCTTCGTGGTGCGCTGACGAAACGGAATTCGCGTTTCGTCGTAAATTCATCCATTATGTATTCATGAAAAGTGACTCATAATGTATTACGTTACACATTTTCAATTTGCATCGTGCTTTTATTTTGCATCCTTTGATTATTTCTTAATGCTCCAGAAAGAAGATTTATCTCTGGTTTATACCGTCATATTCCGTTATCAGAAAATACTCCTAATATTTTATGAAAAAGGAGCAGATATTTCATGAATTTTCATAATATGTAGTTATAAGATTTATTATTAATAATTATAAAGTTCTTGGCAATAATAATTACTACAAATTATGTATCTTAATTAATGTTAACTGAATTTTAACTAATTTTGATATTTCTCGGTTCAATTTTTGTCTAAAATTATTTAAAAAAATATATATTTTAGTAGTGATAAAACAGCTCGTGCAATTTATCGTTTAATTGGGATAAAAATCCGTGATGCGTCACAGCCGTGAAGCGAGCGATTTTTCGTATCTAGTCTTCATTAATTATCAAGCCATTTATACAAAACGATTACTGTATGCAATATGCAGTGCATTTACAACGCAACAGTGCACACAAATTACATTCTTAATTTGTACGCATTGTTACGCGTTGTTAATTAGCCATTGACCTTTGTTATCTCGCCCGAAGCTAGCCGTTTTCCAGACCAAAGTTTAATTGGCTTTGCGTATAACTCCTTTCATTACAAACTGCAGCAACGGGCGTCTGATTATTCGCGCGATACTACTAACTGGCTGGAATTACCTGTATACGCGGTTACTGCGGGTATATACCGATCTCGACATATATCCCGCAACTTACGCGCGTCTATTTCCATCGCACCTGATACCCCCGGTATGATTAAGTGTCATTTCTCCTCGTCTTTCCCTCTTTCTCTCTCGGCGGGATGACGGCGCGTCGTCCGCGTCGTTGAAACAATCCGACGAGAGTGATGTGAATAGCAGGATGAGGCATTTCGTACGACCCAGTTAACTATGTCAGACAATTTAAGACGCGTGAACGAACCGCAGCGAGCCTCTCGCAACACGTTTATCTAATGTAACGTCACTGCCATGGGAATCCGCAAAATCATTTGCCTGTCGAATGACTCGACTCGACTTGACTCTCCGCTCAACCAACCCGGCTCGAGACTCCGCGGCTCGCATCTCTCAGAAGACAAGAGACGGCGCGTTACGAAATACACGCAACTATAAATCGCGAAACGATGATCGCACGTAGCCCGCGCGCATACACGAATTTATGTAACCTACCCCCGACACGAACAATTTGAAATGACTAATTATAGTAATGAGAGGGAAGGGAAAGGCAATATGTAGTAACGCACGTATGTGTTACTCGTCTCTCGCGCGGGTTACAGTAACCCGCGGGACCTATAGTGAATAGAGACAACATAATTCTTGCAAAGGTGTTTCCTTTATTTCGCGCATAAAATATACATAATGGCATCCCACGTAGGAGTCTCAAACCATTGTTATAAAAATATAGGTATATGTATATATAATTATGTCATGCGTTGCTTGCTTAACTATATATGACAATGATACGCTCTTCGAAAGAAATCGGACTCTCACCGCTTCGTTATTTTTGGATCGCGTGGAAATTAATTAGGTACTATCATATTTTGTCGAAATGATAATTGCGCTGCTTCTCCATTTTAAAGATATGACGCCCAAAATGCTAAGTTATAAAGTTATTTTAAACATTCTTGTAAAAAGTACACTCGCAGTTTTGTGTTATAATTTATTTATACAATATTTGTTATTGCAATCTTATAAATATAAACTTGTAGTTTGAATTATACTAACAAAATATGTTGTATAAATCGTTAAAAATTGTGTCCTGTACGTTTCATAATCAATTACATTGTGTTTGATAAATATAATAATTGACTGTGTTAAAAGTGTTATTATATGACACTTCATTAAGGCAAGAATGCCTTAAATTGTTAAACCGTGCACCTTATTACGCGTTTTCACGTGTTTGATTACATTTAATCGATATAATCTTATTTCTAACCGTACAAAAATCTAAGTGCCGATCATATCCGCATGACGTCCGATTCATCTCTTGATAATAAGATCATAAGTGGTATGGTTTATATTTTTATTAAAGCTGAATAAATAAATACGTCGCGTTTTAATACTTACAAACTGCATATATTCCATCAACGTCTTCGGCTGGTTTTGATAGAGTAATCGATAATATCGGTTGCAATAATAATAATTTTAATAATTATCACATTGGCAATTAAATATCAATATTACTATTAATAATAACGTCAATAAATATTTTTGTTTCTGTGTAGGGATAAAACTGGATTAGAGTATAACGTTTATTTAATAACAATAAAAATTTAATGTTTCTAATTTAATTAGTAAGATTCAATTAGACGACAATGAATATATCCAGTATACAGGTCTTAATATTATTCACTCATGATTTCATTAGAAGGTTTCCGTTAAATACTTCTGTTTGATGCGATTTAACATAAAAAATATTTTTTGTATATCAGATCAACGTACAATTTATTAATTACTTTTAATATAACAATAGATGGCAAATAAATCAGAAAAACAAATTATTTGCAATTATATTGCAAATTATATTGCAATTAAACATTTTAAATTTATAAAATTATTCTATAATTTGAGAAAATAATATTTTTATGTTTTACTATAATAGTAAAATGTAAATTATATGTGTATTTTATCATATATTAATATTGAATTAAAACGTATTTTATGTATATTTTGTATATAATATAAATATTAATATGTAAATATATGTATATATATATTTTTATATAAATACTTTTTACGAGTAAAACTAATCGGAAACTAATACATAAGCAACAATATAAACTGCATCAACTGAAAGCGTGGAAACCTCAGAAAGGATGAGTAAACGGTTAAGCAGAATAATCGGATTTCCTATATGTAAAAGTAAATGCAATACGAATTATCGATATCACTTAGATTACGCAAGTATAGAGGCTCGTATTTACACGTGTTATTCGTCATCAACAACGGTGGGAATCATTGTTAGATGCCGATTGAAAGTTTAGCTTCATGTTTATCCAATCCGCGGCGGCAAGTACTCACGATCTGGCATCGCAGGGCCTTGCGGCGGGAACGGCGAACCCGTATCAGGTTTTCCAGGAATACCCCCTGGCCCAGAAGGCCCACTTGATGGAGCGAACGATGGGCCGCTTGGTCTACCGCTAGGATATCCACTTGGGCCTCCAGGTCCTTGTGGACGACCACCCGGTGCACTTGGGAAGCTGCTTGGACCTTGCGGACCAGTAGGTCCTTGAGGTTGTCCTGGATATCCTGGAGATGATCCACCCGGTGCACTTGGGAAGCCGCTTGGACCTTGCGGACCAGTAGGTCCTTGAGGTTGTCCTGGATATCCTGGAGATGATCCACCCGGTCCCGGATAACCCGGACTAGGTCCTTGAGGTCTTGTCGATGAGCCAGGAGGCCTTCCAGGATATCCTGGCCCGCCTGGTGGCGGCCCTTGAGGCCCTTGAGGTCCTTGAGGTCCCGGTGCTCCTGGCGGCGGACCTAAATAACTGGGTCCTGGTCGACCAGATGGAATTTGCGGTCCCGGTCCTGGGCCACCAGGAGCACCTGAATCTCCTGGACTAGGTCCAGGTCTCGAGGGTCCTGCAGGTCCTTGACTTGGTGCTCCCATTATAGAATAATCATAAATATTTTCATTTAAATAGTAAAGGCTTGGCGCGGAGCTGCAGTCGAATTGATTCCACCATACACAAACGAAAAATTGCTGATGGAAAATTGTCCCGTTTGGACAAAGGAAATCGTAGGTCTTATTGTTGGCACATATGTGAAAAACTTGGCACTGGGCTTCCACGTCGGCATAATAACCAGGGAATTGTTGGGCATCGCAGCGAAAACCGGTCTCCGGAATTTCACTGTATATAGGATAGTCGCGACCAGGCTCGCCTGGAATAGCTGAATAATCACCTTCGTCATATGATCCATCATCTTCATGCGTGTATTCTCCAGGTCCTCCGGGTCCGCCAGGACCTGCCGGATGGCCAGTACCTGGGAATTCTCCTGGCCTTTGCGGGCCTGGTCCACCTGGAACTCCTCCTGGGCCGCTCGGGTAACCTCCTGGTCTTTGTGTTTCTGGCCCACTTGGAAAGCCTCCCGGTTCTTGCGGGCCTGGGCCGCTCGGGTAACCTCCTGGTCTTTGTGTTCCTGGTCCACTTGGATATCCTACTGGTCCTTGCGGGCCTGGACCACTCGGATAGCCTCCTGGTCTTTGCGTTCCTGGTCTAGTACTAGGATAGCCGCCGGGAGATGTTCCACCTGGGCCTTGCTGACCTCCAAGATCTCCTGGATATCCGCCTGGCCCCTGAGGGCCTGGACCACCGCCAGGTCTTTGAGTACCTCCAGGATAGCCAGTTCCTGGCCCTCCACTGGGATATCCACTTCCCGGGCCGCTAGGCTTTTGTGCTCCACCGGGATAACCTCCAGGAGCTTGTCCGCCGGGAAATCCTTCACTTGGTCTTTGTCCACCCGGCCGACCACTAGG